>NW_028257722.1:0-55994 GCF_054643075.1 Acanthaster planci | reverse complement strand
AACGGAATCTTGATAAATTCGAAGATGTCTCAAACGACATGTGCGTTACGTTACGGTGCTGAAAGGACGATCATGGTGGCGAGGCCGCGATGCATTGTGGGAGGTCAGGGTGCATCACAGGTGATCAAATCTTTTCAGCGAATAATAATAGGTACATGAGAAATTTGCATATGTAGTGACTGTTTGCGTAGGTAGAGCGCCATAGACGCGATGCCTCCCGTTAACTTCCTAGAGGAAATATACATTGCGTATATACAGTATTTGTATAGTGTAATTCAACAACCAGAATTAGAAGCCATTACTGCGGTGGCGCAACACTCATGGACAAGTGGTACGCTCATGTTACATGCCCCTTTGACCAATAGGGTGTTACAATGTGCCCAATGTATGCACACCTCAAGCTGCAGAGTGTGCGTGAGTGCGGTGCCATGTTACATGCCCCTTTGACCAATAGGGTGTTACAATGTGCCCACTGTATGCACACCTCAAGCTGCAGAGTGTGTGTGAGTGCGGTGCCACCCCAGTTACAGCGTCTAATCGGATTAGTTTACAAGGACCTGGTAAAGGCATTATGTACTAGCACATGCAGCATGCACACACATGTAAATTTCCACTAAATGCATACAACCCCATATAATTTTAATTTAGTATGTGGTAAACTTCCCAGGGATAACATGGTTTTCATGGGCATTCTTAAGGGGTGAGAAATGAAGTTTGTTATCATGTATTAAAAGAAAATGTTGGACTGGCCACAATGGAATTATTGAAGAATTTAGTTGACTCAATCAACTCACGTGAATGCTTCCATCACAAGATGCAACCAGCCGCTGTGACTCCAAAAACGTTACTGCAAAGACGCTTTTTCTGTGTTTGGAGTATGTGTAACGGCAAACAGATTTACTGGATCCATCACCTTGATTACGAAGTGACCAGACTTTCACAGTCTTATCTTTGCTTGCACTCATGAAGGAGTTCTCATTGTCCATGACATACAATGCCTTGATGCCCCCTGAGTGGCCTGAAAAGAAAGTCATTGAGCTTGCAAAATGACTTTTGATAGCAAAAATCAACAGTGTAGGCCTCAGGTCACAATGTGTGGAGTTGCAGGTGCTTTTGTTATCAATCTATTTTGGGTACAATCATATGTTCTTTTTTACTTATAATGGTATGTCTTACCAACAAACGTCTGCAGCTTGATCTGGTTGAAAGTCAGCATGGAGTTAGGAGAATTTTCTGTTGTAAAGAAAGTAACCCATTTGAGTATTTTCTCCTACTTGTGAATATTTCTGGCAAATTTCAGACTTGTAAAATATGTAATGCCAACCTTTGAAGCTGTGATTTTCCACTGTGTAATCCATATACATGTAGATGTACGGTATATTGCGACATATTTGGACAATACAACCCACTTAAATACATGTACAGCTGCAAGTTCAGAATGTTGTCAGTGAACACATATGGCACATAGCAGGCAACAAAATTCCCTCAGCAGTAGTCGCATCATGGACTGTGTTCCCACTACATCTGGGAAATACAGGATCCAGAAAGAGATGATGTGATGAGACCTGTCACCACACTGCATCTCCCAAGAAATTTCTTGCCAGTCTACCATTTGCAAATGGAATCAGGTACACGTACATGAACAAACGATGTAGTGGGGCAGGCTGCAAGTTGTCACTCAAGCTGAGTGCTGAATATTTACAAACTTTCTCAAGAATCCTGAGCAATGGGCAAGAAAAAGGTGTACTTAGCAATGCATAACTATGCAAGTACATGCAGCTGCAAAAGTGTGAACTTAGCTAGAACACATATACTTGTTCCACATGTGAGGACAAACACACATGATTGATATCTCACCTATTTTGTTGGAATCCAAATATTATGAGGTCAGAAAACTGTGCCCACAACTTTGTCCTAATTTACCTAACAAAAGAAATTGTCCCCTTGATACAGTGAAGGCCTACTCTTCGGCTACTGTTTAAATTTGCCAGACGGGAAACCTAATGTTGTGTGTATGTACGTATGTATGTGGGGGACTGGGTTGACATTTGTCACTTTGTCAAAAACATTGTTATTCCCATGACAAAGTCAAATAAGTGACAAGGAAAGAGACTGTCATGAAAAAAGCTGGTTTGTTAGCAAAATGAATCCTCAACAACCTGGGTTAGAATGGCTACATAGACTTCTTTTGAAAAGATAATGTGATTAGCTATTGCATGTTATCAAGAAGAGACACAGCAAGGACAACAAACACAGTGTGATGAAACAATTTTTGTAAATGCCTAAAATCCACTTGCAGCAAAAGCCCCACTGTGCCCAGATCAGATATACATAGTGGAAAGGCCTCTGTGCACATAAAACACACAGCTTCTGCAGACAAAAAAAAAGCCACTAGTAGCACTGGCCAATGGACATTTGACAGTTCAGTTCAAGATCACCTTCATTAAAACAGCATCTTCAAAAAATTAAGAAACTATAAACGAATGTGTTTTTACCACAGTAGTTTTCCCAGTAGGACAGCCATCCCCCTTTCAACTGTCGTTTACTCTTCCCCATCTTGAAGCTATGGAATCAGTACAAATAAGTACATCAAGCACACACAAATAAGCATTTGGAATATAATTCTGTTTTCCTCTAACATGTATCTGCAACAACTTTACTTTTGCTCAAGACACGTATCTGAATAAATGTAACTACTGTTTATCATTCTGGCTCTAGCTCCATCATCACCCAATAATTTGTGAATTGTTTATCCAAAAGTCTAATCTGGTTTTATGGAATAACGATGGGCATTTTTTTCTTCAAATGAACTCAATCAATAGCATAGCAAATGACACAAGATTGACATTTGGGAAATCAGTATGCAGAACTCAGTATGCTTTTAGTTTAAGATAAATGGGTCACTCTATAAATTAGGGGTTCGATTTTTTTTAGTGTCCCTGTCACATCTGACACATAATTACATAAGTTCAGAACACACTGTCTAACTTCCAAGAGTGATGAATTAATGTAAAATACCTGCCAAACATATAGAAATAGTTTGAAATCAATATTTAGGTGATATTTCCATGTCAAATTTCACAGGTTAGGTGTAACAGGGAGACAAAATGATCACACTTTTGGACCCCGAGTTTACAGAATGACCCAAATGTAATAATATTTGACCATTCATAAAAACTGAACACCACCATCAGTTGAAATAGTATCATTCAGCAATTTCAATGTCTAACTTGTAGATTATCTGCACTGTATGAAGATCTATTTTGTAAAAACTACACATTTTAAGTGCCAAAAATTGAAAACTTCTTGAACCATTTCAAATCAAGCCATTTGGCAAATATAGAAGTGCAAAATAAGTCCAAGAGATACGTGTAGACAGAACGTCCAACTAACAAAAATGAAAACCACCACTGAACAGTTCAACACTTTACCAATGACAGATTTCTTCTTATTTTCACAACTTAGAATCTGTACTGAGACATGACTTATTGTACCTTGGGTTTTGCCGTTTGCTCCTGAGAGGAATGGTAGGTCTGACAGCATTGCTGCTAGTCTCTTCACCTCCACTATCAGAATCACTGCTGTATTTAGCAATGTCAATGCGATTACCAACAACCTGGGCATTCAGTCCACTGCTGACATGTAGGGGATCATCATTCTGGTCTGTTTAATAAATGTTAGATCAAGTACAATCAAGTACAATAGGGCCATTCTCATTTGTAATGTTTGTCTATGGAGCTTGAACTTGAAAACTCAAAAACCTTCTGCAACGAAAAACCAATGAAAAATACAAATATTTGATGTTCATTCAATTTGTGACCAGATTCATTTTGTTTTCAACCCCAGAAAAGCTACAAGAGAAACTGACCCATCACAACCACGAATGACTGCACACTACAACCATGGAAACACAAAGCTTACCAAATGTACATGAAACTTGTTGCAAACGTTTAAATCTCACTCATCAATAAATGCAATGTAACTTGATGTATGAGCTACACTAAGGTAATGAATTTGCTTTCAACTAGTGAAATATTCAGACAACATATGACATAGACAAGCAATAGTGATCTACACACCGGCCTCAAGACATACAGCACAATTACTGCTATCGAAATTAGGCTTGGGCGTTTCCAGCGGCTACCCAGTTTTACAAGTTTTGAAACCGGTTTCAGGTATCGATATTTTACAGAACTGGGTACTCACAAAAGTCTCAATTAAGGCAGTTTCAGTGGGTATGTGATTCCTACCTGCCTTAAAAAAGTAAGATTGGAGCTTGATTTGACTTATTCCAATACCGAATTTAATCACAGAGCGAGGAAACCACTCAAAACCTAACGTAATCTAACCCAAACAGCCTATTAGAAACCCTTGTTGCTGATCGCCTGCTCTCTGATGAGAATTCACTAGATAGACAGCCAATTGTTTAATGTGAGGCCTCTGCAGTTGAACTGCATCCGACAATGGCCCCATACTATAAATTGTAATAATCTTTCTAAGAAAGCGAACCCATGTTCCTTCCTCCATGCCTAAGAAAAAAAAACATTTTCATGTATTTTGCGATGAAAAAAGAGAGCGTACTTCAGCATCGTTTCTAGGATAGAACACAGGATAGACCAGTGACAATATTAGACCATGGCATCTGTGGGGGATGTAATTTTTTACATGCGTTCGTCTGAATGAGTTGATGACTGTTTCTTCCCTGTTAAACGTTCATCTTGTATTAAGCAAGGAAGGAACACAACGACGGCAATGTTACAGCAACTTTATACCACTGTTTGATAAAACATGAGCAGCCAACAAGACTACTGGCGGAAGTGTCACTGGTGTGTTACTTATAATTTCTATGGTTAGTAATCCGTCTTGATCACGGGCTATCAGCAGCCACCTTATTACAACTTGTTTCGGTGGCCCCAGTATGGATAGTTATACAATATATATGTACATTTGGAAATCAATCAAGGGGAATAAAAAAAATCAGCCAATGAAAACGTCAAGACGATACCATGTGTGCTCCATCCGAGGATTCACTGATTAATACTGGGCTGCCTTATATGGGAGGGGGCATATCCAGTGAAAGCAAACACTGAGGAATGCATGCGCAGCTGGAGCATGGAATGGCAACGCTCTCTTTGCAGCTCTTACATGCAGCCCAGATCTGGGTACCACACAAATCCCCGCAAAATGAAATCGATGCATGTATTAAGACAAGTCTAGTAGTGTACAGTGCATGGCCCTCTGAAGCATGGTCGATTGATTGATGCCGCGCTGTTGCCTGCATGGGCGAGGTAGCTGGGCGAGGTAGCTGGGCCAAACCAGCGGTACCGATGCTGTACATACAATGCATGACTCGTACTCAACGTCAGTCAGCACTGCAGTTCACCAAGTACAATCAAGTGCCGCGCGTGCAAGCTACAGAATCAAGCTGACAGTACAAAATATGTTTTGAAAAAATCAAGCAATTTTACCGCATTTGTGACAGCATATAATACACAATAGATGCTACATTGTACCATCCAGAAATAGTTCTCTCTGTGATTCTATACTACAGGTAGACATTCAGACATTCAAAATTACAAATAGAGCATTTTTAAATTCTTGTGTTTTTCTTTAACTTGCCCGGAATCAGTTTCAACTTGGAACCGGGTATTTGTGTGGTACCAGAACCAGTTCCATAAATTTTGGAGCCACCCAAACAATATTCAATAGGGAATTATGATCAAAATTAATAATTGGACCTTATTCATTAGATGTTTCATTCCACAGTTGACTATTTTGTCAAATTAATGCGTGAAATTTTAATTCTGAAGTGACAAAACTTACCCAGAGCTCCAATGTCCACAAACCAAGATGTCTGGCTCTGCTCTATGTCTTCTGTATAAATTAGAATTTTTTGTTCCAACAAATTTGTCGCACAATGACACATTATGCTATAGCTTCTGACAACAAAATGAATCGCCTCCTGGTCTTAGTTTTTAAATGAGGACAAATACTATCATTTCATTACAACAAAAATCAGTTTGAACTCTTTGTTAAGAAGTGGGTTAAAACATAAAACTCCTTGGACGACATCACTTCAATGATCATTTGATGCAGGAATCATGTGACAAATACTCTTCTTAAAGTTTTGCAGATGGTGAAACATATCAAACAAATTTTTCAGCCAATCTCTGAGTCAGAATCAATGGCAGTTATAAAGTTGTGCAAATGAGCACATTGGTATGGGTATGTAACAATCTTATCCATGGATATAAATACTCTCAACCCACTGGAAAAGTGTAACTGATTTAATTCGTAGACGACAATCTTGTACTTCAGTCATTTCTGATGGATGAAACTGAAATGAACCATTTTCTCCCAATCTCATTATAAGTGCCACTCACCTGTCTCACTCTGTCCTGCTGTATTGAAAGTAGCAGCTGCTCTCTGAGTAGCTAGCATTTTCTCATGCTGACTGCTCAATTTCCAGATGAGCTCGTGGTTGTATAAAATACGCTCCATGTGGATGCTACGAAAAATACAATAAATTGAAATAAATCATGCTCACCAGTCACCCTATGAATTTTCAATGGACCTTTCCTTGCCAGTGGCTAGCAAAAATAATGAACAATTCGGCACGTATAAAAATAATATTTCAGAATTTGGGAAATATGCACAGGCACTGAACAAATAAAAAGACCTCCTTTTCAAACACTTATGAGGGTAAATGAGCAATCACTTTCAAACAATTATAAGGGGAAATTAGAAAAGCTGCAACCAAGCACAGTTGAATCTGTGTAAATCAAAGAGCTCTTTGGTAAAATAAAGGCTAATAAGGCCTGTACTTGGACTAGTAGTTTAACAGCGTAAATTGGTCAAAATCAAAAAGACTGGTACATACATCAATACACACAGTTCGAAACTAACCTGATCAAGGAAGGATTTGTATACAATTCAAGGCCTTGTATACTATAAAACTCACCTAAAAATTGTAAATATCTTGAAAAAAATGGAATTCAGATTCTGTCTAGATGTTTGTTGCACATACCTGCCTGTGAGCCGACACAGTGGAATGTAAGCTGTATTTGCCATCTCTGGGCTGAAGGCTTCCCTCAACTCATTCATTATCTCAGGGTCTATACTATGTATATGTACATCCTCAAGGGTATCAGTGTTATCTATGGAACAGCAATTTGTACACTGAGCTAAAATAATCCAGATTAAAAACCTGAAGAGAAACTCACAAATTTCCTAGCAGGAAAGATGTTTAGGATTTTGTAAAGGACAAAAACAGAACACAGTATGTGTTGTACATCTATTTGGAATTACAACAGATCTGTTTTTGCTGAAAGGGTACTCAGTCAGGGGTGGGGATAGGCCAGAGCGAGGGGTGAGTTGGAGATGGTATAAATATATAAAGACAGGAGAGGGGTAAGGGAGAGTGGAGGGGCAGGTTGGGATGTACATGTATACAGTCAGAGGGGAGAGGGAAGTTGGGAATAGTAGACAGTAAGGGTAGGGGTGAGGGGAAAGTGAGGTATGAGTTGGGGATATTGTGCCTTCAGGGAAGGAGAAGGGGACAGTGAAGGATGAGTTGGGATATTGTGCCTTCAGGGAAGGAGAAGGGGACAGTGAAGGGTGAGTTGGGGATATTGTGCCTTCAGGGAAGGAGAAGGGGCCAGTGAAGGGTGAGTTGGGGATATTGTGCCTTCAGGGAAGGAGAAGGGGACAGTGAAGGGTGAGTTGGGGATATTGTGCCTTCAGGGAAGGAGAAGGGGACAGTGAAGGGTGAGTTGGGGATATTGTACCCTCAGGGAAGAAGGGGACAGTGAAGGGTGAGTTGGGGATATTGTACCCTCAGGGAAGAAGGGGACAGTGAAGGGTGAGTTGGGGAGGTTATACAGGGGTGAGTAGGGGGTGATTGAGGGGGAGTGAGGAGGGAGACTAAGACAGAATTTTGGGGGGGTTGGTTTTTTGAGGCGGGGTCTTTCGCTGTAAGATTGACTAAAGGAATGGCAGTCTTGTGTGAACACTCTTAAATACATTGATCCACAGTACACTTTCCTTCCAAAAGAACTGAACTGCAAACAGTAAAGGCGCCTTTCCATATGTATGTTTTTGGGTGTGTTGTGTACAGGAAGTGTTCATGCTTTCACAGGCACAAAAATAAACTTCATTAACATCAACCCCGTGTGCATCGCGTTCAGCCGTCAAAATTGCCCCAAGGGCGATTTTGATGGATACGCAACGATTGGCACAAGTGTTGACGCGCATATGGAAAGGCACCTTGACAGTCAAGTCACAACGCAAAACAGTTGCACAATGAGCTAAGATCATAATGTGATATTTCTTAGCAACTCTCCCCAAAATTTACCAGAAAGAAGAAATAACAAATAGTAAGGTCAACTATGCTTCCTTGTTTCTGAGCGGCTACATACCAGAGACACGACTTGAGAGGGCAGGTGGTGATCGGGCTGCTTCCCCACGGAGATATTCAAGCTTGGTAGGTGTGCCAATCTTATACTGGTTGGTTTGAGAGTCCACTTTGATTTCACAGTACATATCTTCACTGTCTGTGCTTCGAGAAAACTGATGACTGTGTTGACGCTCATAATCTAATTTAGGTAAGGACAAAGTATTAAACCATGCAATGTAATTATGTTTTGATTTGCCTTAAAACTTGGCATTTTTATAGCCATAAACGTCTGTTCGGATTATTTGGAACTCAGTCATGAAGATTTCAGGAATTCATAAAACTACATGTAACTCCATTTTCTAACAGAACGTTTTAATGTTTTCAAAAATTTTTAGGTTTTAATTCTTGAGTTTGTAGGGATTCAGTGAAATACTAGTTTCAATATGAATGTCACCAGCTCATGCATGTGGAAGCCACTACACATGGCAATTAACACACAACGCAGCATGAATTATTTATGGCGGTTTCTTTCACAAGTTAGGGTGTATGTATATTTAATTTTTTTCACATTCAGTGAATATTGCCTCTCTGTTTTGCCTTAAAACTTGGCATTTTCTTAGAAACAGATTACCACACTCACCTTTTGGTCTTTTGGTCTCTTGTTGTCCATCCCCATGGACCAATTCAAAACAGACAAAGAAGTGTTGCAGTGTGCTCGTCATGTGCTCTCTGGCCATCTCACGGCCAATACGTAGCCCAATACTGGTCATAACATCTACTAGTTTGTAGCAGATGACTGCTCTTGCCTGTCCACCACTTGGAAAGCTAAGTTGACAGGACTGGACTACATTGACTAAGGGCTGCAGGATTTTTCTAAAAATAAACTGAAATCAAACATGAATTTGACAGCTACAGTAGGCTTTCCTTCAAACAATGATTGTACTCTTTGAACCAAAGGTACCTTAAAAAAATTAAAGTTTATGATTGATTTCATACAGATACATGTATGCTCCGCCTATGCAGGAATGAACTTTGCCAGATGGCACTTACATGTAGATGATATAAACACCAGCAGTCACTGCACTCAAAAGGAGTTTAACGCAAGCACTTGATCTCAATACCTTAACATATTTGATATTCATAAATCCTGGGAAGACAGTTTAGACATTACTATCGGTTGACAGCGCATCATTTAGTCGATTTGAAAAGGTAGATAAAACACCAGCAGGCTGTGCAATACCTCACACACTATGCGCCATTATGGGCACCAATCTCCCAATAAAGATTGTTTATGATAAGGAAATTGTTCGTGACTACCTGAGAGAGGACCAGTGTACAAACCATAATTAAGTAAAACTGCATCCATTCTCCTGAGCTCATCTTAAATAAAAGTTCAAGACCAGCCAAGCACATATTTAATCCCTTAATTTTCATATGAGAACACAATGTACAAGTAACAGAAATAGCCTATACTACATGTACATGTATATAGACATGCATTACCAGTTTCAAGCAAACTTGAATTCTCAATTTTGATTGAACGATCCATGGCAACAAACAGTGTAATATATTCTTGTATTTTATGGTTCATATCAAATCCAGCATAATACATGTACGTCATTCTAACTTGACACATTGCACTTTTTATAAGCTAAAAAACCGCATATCTGCAAAATTTACTGTTAGTCCAAAAGTGGTGCGTTTGTGTGCACAGGCCCATATAATATCTATACTACACGTCAAGTTAGCTTGAAGATGGAAAACGGAATAATGTAGTACGTCTGTGTTCTATATACCACTCAGCCTTAGGCCTCATACTTTACAGGACACAGATGCACTACATTATATTGTGTTCCATTAGCATTCATGTGATAACTACATGTTATAATAACTGTTTTTCATTTTTGACCTACAAGCATGTACTAGTTATCAAAATGTTCAAAATTTCAAAACCAGCGCATGACATTTGAGGTGAATCATTGCTGGATGTGACATAAGAACTAGTCTGTGAACTTATACTTCAATTTACTATGTTCATACTTTTCTCTAGAATAAAATCAAGTAAACAGAAAAAACAAACAGCTGTCGGCATGTCTCTATTCAACTTTCGCGGTAAATTGACAAAATGGTAGAATTACAGGTTTTCTAAAGTTGTCAGGAAAAAACTTTAAAAAGTTGTACTTTTAGATACCAGATATCCAGACTTGACTTAGAAATAGAAGTTCTCTGTTTAGTTACAAAGACACTGTACTTACTGTAAGCCTGTCCATGAGTTGTGTGTCAGTCAGATATTGTAGAAGATGTCTAAGCAGAGATACACAGGCAACCAGTCCAGCCTCTGCCTTCAAGTTCACTTTGTGCCGGACTGAACACACCTATGGAATTGGCATTAAGAAATGCAAAATCACCATCCTCATCACTACCACCAGCAAGATCATTACTATCATGTGGATGCAAAGGTTTTGTCAAAGGCATGTGCTACAATGTTTTGACTTCTTGTTTATTCACAATCCAGAAATTTATGACTCCTGCTTTTGAGCAGCAAAACTGCAATGAGCACCAAACACTCTACTTTCTGTTCACCAGGCCAATCATCCATTTCTGGCTAAATACCTAGGGTTTATATTGTGAAACCATTTCACAACCTGCTTTCTACACCATATTCTTGACTCTCCTCTCAATTACAATATCAAGCCATTTTAGGATGACAATATATCACGACATAAAATTAAACTATTCAATTGTCATCAAAAAAATGTTAAACATCTTCTGATTCTGCATGAGACTGAAAACAAAATACCCTAAGTCAAAAATAGCTAAGACAAAAACCCACTGTTTCCTGAATGTGTGTCAAGTACTGCTTGAAGATGAAAGCATCTCCATAAAGTAAAGCCACATCCGTCAAACATCCTAATACTGCCTTGGCATTGCTGTCCCCAACAACTGTTCTCTGCTCAATATACACACCATATTCATCTGTAAATAGGCACAAAAGGCAATAAATTATTTACTGGATATCAGAAGGAAACAAAGAATTGCTTAATCAGGCAGATGCCCCTGGGTTACAAATGGATAATCTACTGATATGAAAATTTCCTTGATTTCATTGCGGAAACAGAAAAAACAATGCATGAAAAACAAAGCTACATGTACAATACATCAGGTAGACAAACACGGCTGCTTTGGCTGATATTGGTGAAAACTAGTCAAGTGATGAGGGCACATTTTGTTTCACACTTAACAGAAGTACTGAGTTCCTGAAACAATAATCTGTTTCATTTATTTTCTTTGATTTTAACCTGTTAATGTGAGAAAACGTGTAAACCTGCAATGGTTTTCAGAGGTACTGTAGTTTCATAGTGGACAATGTGAACATGATCTGGCACACTGCCGTGGCACTAGAAAGTGATGATTAAACTGTTAAATTTCCCACTCGTTTTGATCACACATACAAGCAGGGGCATAGCGACCGAGGGGATGGGGGGGTGTGGCACCCCTCTCTCCAAATAATTAATTCCAGTCAGCAAACAGAGTGTCAGTCAACATATTAATCCAAAACTAGTACATAAACGACATACAATGGCCATCGGCATTTTCCCTGAAGCATGAAATGTAGCGTACCGTGGAGCACTTTGTGAATTTTACTGCATACAATTCCCTGGTGGTACACAATATGAGAAGTTAACAACTGCTCAAAGCCTGTTATTTACACGTCCTGTGTATAAACTATCGCTCCATGGCACAGCCTCAGAAAGTTGGGAAAGGAGGAGTAATGTGGGGAGTATCATTCAACATGTTCAAAGATTGATCAAGTGTCTCCAAGGAGTTAACAACTACAGTGTTGGACTTCATTTCCAACTAAAGTTTATGCATCTTGTATATTTCAAAATAGTGCTTTTTGGCCAGAACAAATCCTGCCCCACTGCTATGACTAGCTCACTGTAATTATCCCAGTGTGAAGTGGCAACCAGCCTTTAAATTGTTACAAATTTACATGTAAGAGAGTGCCAATCAAACTTACACTTGCCATGATATAGGTATACTTCACCAAGCCAATATGAGACATTAACAATTATAATCAGATCTACAAAAACCAACTATTGCCAACACATGTGCTAATACAGATTCCAATTGAGGTTAGTGTTCAAAAGCCCTATCAGTCTTTTCATGAAATGGGCACACAGACAAAAATACAATGTACACAAAGTTTGAGCATTTAAAATACTCCAAATCTGAGGAAATTCAAAGTGTTTAAATTTTGCACTTACATGCAAAGCAGAACCTTCTTCGATTTCACTGAAAACCTGCATGATTTTGCATGCAATACTGGATTTTTTTTATTCCAAAGAGAAAAAAATACTAATTTTTTCAGTTGAGGTGTCGGTACACGGTTACCCTGTTTAATGTATATTTTGGGACATTTCATTTGGGATTTGAAGACATTTTAACATAAGGTGAAAACAGAGCTGCCAACCTTTAACTCAGCTTTTCAGTATTCTGAAGGCTGAAAATTAGTTTTCCACTTATTAATTCCAGTATTTTTCTGCGCAACGCTGTCAGAATGTGCTATTTTACTCCCAACTGGTAATTCATACCTTTACACGTTACTCAAACTGCCATGGTACGCACGGCACGCCAGTACACACTACACAGCACTAGCAAACTATTGCACTCGCCTGATACACATTATACTAGGCTGCAATGCACAGTACAGTGCCAGCTAACCATAGACGTCAGGGCATCAGACTATCCCCAGCTTCTTAATAGGTGCCCCATGAAAATTCCACTCCATAAAATCCTGACTCAAGTTTACTCCGCATATAATTGGTTTTGGTCGGATAAAATGGCATGGAGTCAATCGGCCAACATGCCATAGTGAACCTATCAATATAGTGTATAATATGCCATGACTGGATTTTCCAAAATCTGCATTTTCAAACGCAGATCTGAACTTCCGTATTCTTGTTCGATTTCCATATGTAATACAGAAAATCCCCACTAGCTCTGTGATAAGGTGCTACTTACCATCACTACTATCACTGTCACTATCCAGTTCACAGTATCCCAAAAGGTGGCCTCCCATATAACACCTCTTCAAAGCCTTCAGCAGTCTTCTTGTCAAGTGAGTAGCAGTCAAGGCAGGTCCAAGACGACGGGCAAGCCATGTCACACTGTCAGAGGCCACATCTACCAGCCGGGAACCAGGAGACAGGTTACCAAGTGATGTCATCCGCCCTTTGGTAAGATTGGACATAAGATACTCGTGCATTGGGTCCTCTCCCGCCTCCGTAGTGGTTTCAGTGTCTGTTCCCACTCTAGGCTCCATCTCAGCAATATCTTGACTAACATAACCACCAGAATCCTGTCTTGGTAAAGGCTGATTAGACTCGGTCTCAAGTTCTTTATCTCCTTCAGATTTGGTAAGTGATGAGGCAGCAATATCTGTACATGTATTAGTTTGTTCTCTTGATTCACTGTCTGTGACATTTTGTTGGAGTGCTTCATCAGAAATTCCATGTGTCAGACTCATCTCGGCAGCATCCTTTTGATCTTCTGTGGCATCTTCAGTCTTTAATTGTTCCTGTGCATTACTCCCCTCATTATTTTTTTGAGTGTCTTCCATCGGTACCATCTGCTCTATACTACTTGTATCTGTGCTTTCAGAATTCTTCCTGCTTGACGTTAACTGGTAAATGTCTGGCACATCTTCATCACTGGATGTATTTTCTGAAATATCATCAGGTGGCTGATTAGCAGGTATCTCCACTTCATCACCACCTGGAAGATCAACCTCATCCTCTAGATTGATCAAGTCCAGGCCCTCTTCATTCAATGATGCGGGCCCGTTTTTCTTGTCCTCTGTGATAATTGATATGGGGTCATCAACTGCTGTTCCAAACTCAGGGCATTCTTTGAGACCAGTCACAGCATCAACTACATAGCCAACAATATGAAAAATGAAGGAACCGAGCCCAAGCCAGACCAGAAGATGTGCCAGATAGGACTTATGGAAGAGCAACATGAAGTTGGGAGAGTTGAACTCAGAGTCATACAGTTGTGTCAAACAGGTCAGGAGTTTGTTGGTTGCCTGCTTAGGGCCAATGAAACGAGCAACCCTGTCCAACAGCAGTAGGCAGGCATACAAAGTAGTGTCAGGAGAGCTGAATAACTCTAAGATATGAGGGAACAGCAAATCTCGCCCTTCTACAGTGAGCTGACGCATAATCTTTGGCAAGAAACGGGACACATGGTGAATTTTAGCAATGCTTTGTTTCTTCTGGTCCACCTTAGTGGCTGTGCTGCTGGGGCTGCCAGCCCTGGTAGGAAAGCTACTAAGCATTTTATACAACTTGGGCATGTATCCTGGGAAGGAGATGACTTCAGCTGCAGGTTGGAGGAGCATGTTGGCAGTTGGGGCAGGTAAACCCATCAGTGGTTGTCTGTACACGAAATCCCCTGCATATGATTTAATATCCAGCTCTAAGAGTAAGCGGGTAACTTGCCGTACAGCCCTGCAAGTGATTTCAGGAAATCGATTCTAAGTTAGAAATAAAACAAAAAACATTAAGTGTAAATAACAATGACTAGACTTTCCCTTTTCAAGTTATACTGACATTTTCTGAACAGCCAGAAAAAACACTAACATCTTTCTAAATATATTAGATTCAATCAATCTTCATTATTACTTGATGCCCATTCAAAAGTGTATGCTGAGTACAAAATGGAGGTTGAAGCTAAAAATAATAATTTTGTCAGGGGGGTAATACAAAACACAAGAACCAATTGATTAAGCTGTTCTACACAGACCACAACAGTGATCAAGTCATTTGCCAGTCATTAAATGGACAAAGTGCACATGTATACATGTACCCTACATGTATCCCTTTGGTGGTGACAGAGAGGCTTGGCCAGTGCTTGAACAAGACTGACTTTGTGTGCCCTTCACCTTATCATGAAACCAAATACTGTAGGTTTGAGTGCTTCCATGTGAAAAAAAAACTTGGTGAAAATTCAGTATTATACTCAACCTGTGACCAAAAATATGCATTATGCAACGTGTTGGCTCAAAGCACGTCACTCACAAATTATTTCTGTTTGTCAGTTACATTGGTAAGCTTGAGTAAGAGTTAGTTACATGTATTTGAAAAAACAGGTATTATTATTTATAGATAAGGTGAAAAATTGAAAATGTCTCTAATCATGATTCCAATTATCCTCAAGTTTGTTAAAAACTCCAATTAATGTTGATCCACCCCAGATATCAGTGGTGTAGTTAAGTTCTTTTGAGTACTAAGGTTCTCTGCTAAATATTGAACTGGGCAAGAGGCAATAAAACTGGAGTACACAGGTATTTGATGGTATATGTACAAAAGTAAGATTACAACCTAAATGTAAGACTTTAGATACTCCCAGTTTGGCAAAATTGAAATCTCAAAGAGAAAAGTACTCAGAAAATACACAGCCAAGTACTTTTGTCCAAAAAACTTAATTCTTATTCAACAGTGATATAGTCTCAAGTTTCACTGAATGTAATCTTCCCTTTGTGCATGTACCATGAAATGTCTTTCTAACTTTGTTCCCTCCTAACTAGTTGAATAGTTGGCAGAGAACTTGGTACTCATAAAGTTCTTGACTACAACACTGCAAGATACATGTATGTCAGTACACTGCTGTAAAACTACTTTAAGAACATTAAGACTTTGAAATGTTATACACATGAAGTGGACACAATACTGGTAATCATGTGATTTACACTTGAGTCTGGTTCATACCAGATGACTGATCAGATATTTTCACTACAAATATCCTCCGTTGAGTGCATTTTGAGTGCGTGAATTTTGCTGAAAAATCTCATAACGTCAAATTCCCTTTTTTTCCCCCCATCTGTCTAAAGTAAAGCCAGCCTTCAATACCATTGGACGAATAATAATGTACAATATGTAGGCAGAGATATAAATCATTAGAAGATTGACAGAGAACTTGGAAGATGGCAACTCAACTCCAAGCAATGGATTCCATACATGTTGGAAATGTTTACGTGTATACATGTACATATAAACCTCGATTTACTTTTGTGTTCAAAGTACGAGAATTTAAAACCAAATGTCTGTGGAAATTTGAAATTAATTCTGACTGCTAAAAATAGTAGCAGTAAAATATGCAATGGTTAATGTGTTTCACAATTATATGATGTGTCATCCACACATATTGACATGTGTTAATTCAAATGGAGTTTTGTTTATTTATAGCTGAGTACGGATTTTTGTATCATGATGCCATATCACAGCATTCTTGTATTACCATTTTCGATACACTGATTTATCTGCTTCAAGCTGGAATCACAGAGGGCATGTTTTCACATGAAAACAACCGTTCTTTGGTGGGAACTCACAGCGTGCATGTGCAGGTTTACGCATGTTGGGCGCAGGGTGCAAAGAACACATGCAACAAATTTATATTGGTGTGTGTGGTCTTCACATATGTGCTGAGTGTGTACGTGAGCCGAGTTGAAAAACTTCCCACCAGCCTGTCTCCACTTTGCCAGTGAAGGTGCTCTTTAACTAGGGGAGATTGTTACACCCCTACTGACCACACTGCCATAATTTTGCCAAATCAACATTAATCATATACATAATTCCTGTTTTCAATCTGAAGTCTTGAATACATACCTGGGAAGATCAAGCCATTCTGTCTCCAGAACCCTTCTTAACACCTGACATCTTTCTGTTAGTGATTGGTGATGATGCTGCATTCGCAACTTGGGAGCGAGGAATATTTCCACGATCAGACAGCCAAGTACATGCATGTCACGACCAAGGAGTTGCGTAGACGGATCAGTAGAGATGTGCTGCCACAAATTTTAAAAAGTGATAGTCACACAAAAGTTTTCTTACTACTTTAGGATTAATCAGTGTATAATTTATGCATGTTATATCTATGTGCATATGTTACCTGCAGCTGATTTCACAAAACTTCACTTAACAGCCCTATATCACTCACGCCACATTTTATTGCGTACCTTGTGTAACACATTAAGAGCAATTTCTTGAAACTTATGCACCGCGTAAGTCTGCAACAAATTATGGTGTACTGGTAACTTAGACAATTTAGGTGGCATAAGTTTCACTGAACAAAGCGAAATAATTTATTTGACTCATCAAATTCGGTTCAGGCTCATCATTGCTGAACTTAAGACTTATTCAAGAAATGTACAACTTAGTTTTAGAAGGTAATGATAAACTTGTTTGGCTGTTAGAGAACTGCAAGATTTTCTTTCCAGTTCTGATGAAGACAAGACGAAAACCTTTTCAAAATGGTGGGTGGAGGTAATTCAACAACTATTTGAGGACTGTTGTTACGTGTATATTGACAGCTGTCAATTTAATATTATCAAATATTGTGCAGCTAAGCAGCTTTTCGTGACATCAGACATAATTATGTACAAAATGTTGCGTAGCTACAGCTCAAATTTGTGGAGCAAGGCTTACGCATTGTTCAAAGCTATGCCACATTTCGTGAAATTGGCTGCGGCTGCAGCTCTAGGAAAATAAGTCAGAAGGCAATTTGTTTGTCAGTAATTGTGTTTCACTGTGCAGAAGAAGAGTAAACTCAAATGTACCACTCATTTGGCATTCAGATGACAATGGACATTTCGTGGATTGAGGGTTCTAAATGGTGCAAGATTCTTAAAACGCTTGTCACTTATATTTTGCATGAAAACTGACTGACCTATCAAAATACTCACTTGGCCTATTCACAAGCACTGATTTGGATGTCATGGCTCCAATCGTGAGTGAACATTCTCACACCAGCAAATTTCTGCACTACTGATCATTTGACGACAGCTCTCTCACTTGTACATTCATGTATATCCATGATTTAGCCCGTAGTCGAAAATTGAGCCATGCTCTGATCTTGTCTATGCAGTGAGAATGTATTTACCTTGTAAACCTCTTTAGAACATCATTGGCATTGTTATTTAATGCACCAACATTTCAGTGATGTCCATTTTTTCTCCATTAAAACCTCTTTGAGATGGGAACACATGTCTCAGTGACCTTATATCACAATACCTACCAAAAAAAGATCATGAAATTACTATCATGACAACGAATATGAATGATCTTACCTACAGTATCCATAAAGACACAATCTTATTACTTTTCCACATTTGGTTAGGTCTTCACATGGACTGGTATACATTCAAAAATCTGAAGGCTTTAAGAAGATGACCATTTCATTTTTTATTTATAAACACCTGGGATAGTTTCTCCATTCCGGTTTGATGATGTCCGTTTCTCCATTCCGGTTTGATGATGTCCGCTGTGTAAAAAAGGGGCCCCGGAACCTGGACACCAAAATATTCACTTTCATGTGTGTGCAAACACACATATATTTTTCTCCCTAAGAACTTGTGTACCCAAAAGTGGGAGGGTTTTGAAGTTGAAGGAAATTCGGGGTAAAGCAGTAACATTTATTTAAGACCAAACTGATGGTTGGTTTTTTTTGGGGGGGTGACGAAGCAGAACCTGAGTTCATGTTAATGACAATTTTTTAAAGGCAGCACCATATTCATACATACATGTCTTATCTTTTTGATTGCAGATTGGTGTACAAGTTCAGGTGAAAACCCAGGCTTTGAACAATTTCCAGTCCAAGATTTTGCATCTCTTCTCAGTTAATTTTGCATCTCTTCTCAGAAAATTCTATGGGGTGTTAGAAAGCAAAATCAAATCTGCAGACATTACCAAGATGTTCATAAGTGGAACTCTGTCAACATCTAATCTGCAAAGCCTCCTGAAAATGGTGTGGTTCTACATCAAATTCTTCTTTTGCAGAAGAGGAAAAGAGGGCATCAGATCCCAAGAAAGATTCATCTGTCTTCAAGATAGATGATGAAATGAAGAGAGTACACAACCTTGATCTTCCATGAGGCGACAAAAAAACCACCCAGGAGATTTACAGCATGATTTTGAGGAAGAGAAGCACATGTACATGCCCAACCAGAGAGCAAGTTTTGCCCAGTTGAAGCACTGAAGCTGTACCTGAGTAAACTCCACTCCAAGGAAGATGCCTTCCTGCAACGACCCTACTTATTCCGAGATGACAAACTCCATGGCTGGTGCTGCAAAGCACCTATGGGCAAGAACACAATTGGTAACTTGATGAAAGAGATTTCCAAGAAGGCACAGCTCAGTCAGATATACAACAACCCTATCATCTAGGCAACAGCGATCACCGTGCTCGACGAGGCAGGCTGCGACCACCGAGTCATTATGTCAGTATCTGGCCATAGCAATGAGTCTTCAATCAAACACTATTGTTCCGATGCGTCCGACAAGCAAAACCCAACCATGTCAAATGCCCTTCGTGCAGTGATTGACACCATGCCAGCCACCAGTCGCTGTTCTGACGAGCGGACTTCGACAGTAGCTACCCTGGCGTATTGTTAGGTTTCCTGTACAACCACTACAGTGGTAGCTCACACAGCAACGTACCGGCACACAGAGCTCCCCGTGGCGACATTGTTGCATGCCTCAACTCAGTGCACATGTCAGTGCAGTCCCTGTTTTCCAGCCCAACATTAACAAGAGGGTTATTATCAACATGACCCCAGGTTCTGCTGCTTCATCAAAATAACTCTTAACGTTAAATGAGTGAGCTTTAGGTTCTACATCAGACCCCAATGTCACCTTATTAGGTGACATTGTTGATGACTGGCCCTGATTATGGAGAGCAAATATGATGCCAGTTTGCTGACTAAAACTGTTCTTATTTTTGTCCATTTTTGCAATTTTTTAAGGTTTTTTAACAAAATGGTGTTTATGAATGCCTGCGGCTCGGGCCATCATCAGCAACCAGGCCCCTCACCAGTTACAAACAACAAGTTTATACATGCTCCACCACACTTTCATTCCCTTATTTTACACCAACTACGGCAAATTTTTCATTTTACCTGAGCATGATTTACATACTTCTTGTGCAGGACAGGGAGCTCACCTCATTCCGTTCAGACGGTAGACCTTGCAAGGCCTTTGAGGAAAAGGAATAGAGTGACTCCAGCTGGTTGAGTGAGGCCAGAGGGTCGTAATCATCAGGTAGACAGATTGACATCTGCTCTGGTCTTGGAACGGATGTCTTGCCTTCTATCAGTGTGTCAACTTTGGACCTAAAAATGTTGATTTCCAATAACTGGGAAATTACTAATAGACAGCTCTGTAGCCAAGTCTTTGTAGGTCTTCACAAGTCTGGTCACAATAAGCCAAATTAGGCCAAACAGAACACTTCTGCTTGCGATTAAATACCTTTAAAAAACAGGGTCAGTCTGTCAGACAAATGTTTTTGCCATTTTTGTTGTGCTGATTGAATTGCTATTAAATTACATGTACATGCAAATCTCAGCCTGCTCTATTTACAGTTTACAAAACTTGAAAAAAATGGCCACAAAAAGTGATAAAACTTGTCTTGATCAGTGTAAAACGTATATCTGCAGTTGACAATTTTTAAAACTAATTGACAATTCACACCCCTATGTACAACGCTTCAATGGCCAACGATATCTATGTATCGTGTGCCAAGTATGCATGATGCATCTAGAGGGACAGGCGATAAACCTCCTATTGTGGCAGGAAATTTTGTAAAAAAAACATTCTTGCTTCAAGTACCAGTGATAGAACCTGAAATTTAATTTGTGGACAATGAAATTACATACCAAGTTCGAGTTAAAGGTCTGAGAATTAACTTCCAGAAGTCTTCTTCCAATATTGATTTTTTTTTCAACATATGTCACAGAGTTGCGGGCATGTAGAGCGTAGTGTAACATCACTATTTGGCCGGAACGCATAGACAGGTTGCCGCTTTTCTATCATGCCCTTCATTAGCAACGACATGGAGCAGTATTGCACTGAGTGTTGTGCTTGGGTTTCACCACAGTGACAGCAAAGCATGAAGGAAACTTGTGAAAATAAGCTAAACTTCTTCTCAAAAGCTGTGAATATAAGTAGGCAAACATATAAATACAAGTGTCTTTGACATAAAATCAGTTGTTGAGAGACTTTTTGTGAAGACAGAAAAGTCAACAGAATTTATTTATTATTTTTGGGGGGGTTCTTTTTTGCCATTTGCCCATAAAAATGTTAGGGTCATGCCAAAAAATCAGGGTCGGTGGGGAAATTTAAGTTTTTTGTTTTTCTTTTTTGCCTTCGGTCTTCAAATGAACTGTGAAACAGAGTTGCCTTATTGTTGTTTGTCTCTTGTAACCAGACTCATTCGACATAAAATTGCTCCATGCATGGCTTACTTCCAGCGGACTTGTGCTGCTTTTCAGCAATGAGCCAGTTCCTTATTTCAATAGCAAATGCTCAAAATAAAACTTTGGCCACAACCAGATTATTTGGCTGTGGCTTGAAATTACACATGGCTCTGTCTGTGGCCACTACCAAAGACTCCTGTGCAATTCCAATCCACAGCCAAGTGATTCGGACACAGCCATACAGTACATGTACATGTGGGTCATTCAAGAACATCAACACACGTGTGAAATTGTCCATATCAGCCAATTTACATGCACTGAAGTTGTTTGAGCTGGTATGACCTAGGGCTGTGCTAAATATCCAAATATTTGATCGGTATCGAATATTATTTTTCCAATTTGAATATTCGAATGCAAAATTCATAAAAAGGAAAGGAGAATTTTTTCGTTTTAAATGAGAAAAATTGTACTGTGCAGGCTTGTTTCAAGCAGATTCAAATGAAGAGTGACAGAAATCGTGCAGTGATTCAAAAAGTAAATTATTCATTAAAAAATTTAAAGGAATAGGAATTTTCACAACAGGACGAGAAGTAAATTTTCCATCTCTAAATCTTGCTATATTGTGGCTGGAGACAATCTTTCAGTCGGTAGGACGGAACATTCAGGTACTGGATCCAATCTGAAGGTTGAATATTTGGATAGTGAATTATTCAAATTGACTCGGCCCTAGTATGACCTCATATGACCTTGAATGACCTTTCCTTTTTGAACTACTGAACTGGCTTCTTACCACAGACACCGTGAAATACCACTTTAATGAAATTTAATTTGTGGACAATGAAATTACATACAAAAAAAATGTTTGTACTTGACATTTTCCTACAAAGATGGTGCCCAATTAGAGAGATCCCTGACATAATTTCAAGCAAGTCACCTGAAAAATGGTAGTTTCTTGATAGGGTTCTTGAGGAGAGATGTGTCGTCTGCAGTCTGACCTGTTACTGGTTGGACCAATGGAACTTGAGATGGAGGATCTGGTACAGAGATTTTACTTGTCCCACTCCCTCCACCACTGATTACACTGATTGTTTCGATTGTTGACAGCGATACTTCCAAGTTGACATCTGCAGCAACCTGTTTAAATGACACATATCAAATACAGAATATTAACCCTTTTCCCAGCTGATAAACTGTTACAAGTGACCAGGCCCATTTCTTTTTACAGCTTTGAGGGTTTTCACCGGTGACACTTATAAAGTAATCCCAAAAGCTGTCAAATGATCAAGATCCATACCTCAACTGCAGAGCTTGTACCACTGAAGTCTGTTACTGCACCAGGTCCTACAGCATCTATCTGGCTTACAGCAGAGCTGGTTTCTGAGGTACATGTAGCATCTGTGGCGACAACTCCAGTACTGGCATCAGGGATTATTCTCATTTGGTTGAACACAGCCGTAGGATCAACCTGCAAAGTGGATGCCTAACAGTACTAAAGCTGTGACTTACAAAGACCCCAATGTTTAGTCATCCATCTCAAGCAGACTGACATGGGAGCAGATTACTAGTTCACTGGTAATTACGTTGACTAAAAAAAAAACGAACAAAACAAAAAGAACACCCCCTCTAGTATAGCCATTCTATGAGGAATTTGCATTGTAAATAATAATTGTACATGTTCACTTTCCTCCATAAACACCATCACAGCTGCTTACCTCCACCTTTTCAACATCAGTGCCTCTACTTGTAACACCCTCAACTCTAGGCTGCTTGCATGGTATGACTGGAGGAGAAGGCGACAGATAGGGTGAGGGTGTGAATCGGCGTGGATGGGGGAAATTGAAGAGTTGCACCGCCCCGTGATTGGATGGATGTGTGTGCTGATCAACAAGGTGAAGGCAAACATTCTTGGCCCTTACAGCGGCACTTCCTGACAACTGGGTAAAACATTACCAGAACTCAAATTTACAAACTGATATGTGCGATCAATAGGAGACTTTGAGATGCTGGTGGCAGCAGATATAATGGTCCTTTTTCATAGCCTTGTGCATGCTAAGAACTACTGTCTGAACATATGCTCAGAGCTGGAATAATGAACCAAACATCTCACAGTCTTTCATTTCATTTAACCCTACTGACTACATCAAAACTGCTGATATTTTATGCAGGGAGACATAAGTTTGAAATTTGGTTTTTGCCCTTCAACATAATTTATTATGATGGCTCAGGGGAAAAATAGCAAGTATTGTAACTTACACACCTATTTGATCCCCTTAGAACCATATTACTACACTGCAGGGTTGGAAATAAGCTTATGCACCACAATCCCAGCAAGAATATCAAACCTTGTATCCAAACGTTAAGTCAATCCAGCGGTGAAGTCTTTCAGACACATAATCACTTTCTAATACTGCTCTGTGCTTGGCAATGAAGTCTTCTGGCCCTAAACACCAGGAGGGTAGTTCTAGATCTGGTAGGTCATCATGAATAGACTTGAAGATCTCCGGATCGGTGAAGAATTCTGGGATGCATTCATCAGGAGACCATTCCTGCAATCTTTGCATGCTGGATGGATACTCATTGGGAACCCATGTAGACCTCACATGGGCACACAGTACTGACTTGGGTGTCCGACGAGCTGTATAGACATAATAAGTGATCTCTGAGAGAACATCTGAAATGTGATGTGGTATCTGAATTGGAGCATTTGTAGGGGAGGTGGAAGGATTCAGTGACGATTCATACATGAAGTCCAGCTGATGATCTCCTTTGGTAAGCCTATACTTGGATTTAGAAAAGTCACGGAAGCCAGCATCAGGACAGGTGAAATCCATAACCCAAGGCAGAACAGGGTGGTGGTTGGGGTTGCTCAAGTCACGACCAGCAAGGGAGTTCAAGATCATGAGGTAGTCAAAATTACTGACTTCAGATTTCACCCAGCGGAGTACTATTTCTGGTAGAGCATTGATTGTATACTGATCGTCACATGTAACTAGTTCTGTACTTCTCTCTTTTCCAAATGTAGAACCATTGCAGGTTTCAATCTTTTTGCTCTGCCTGCTTTGTTCAACTGCTGCTTGAACATCGCAGCACTCTTGCACCAGTCCTTTCCACTTGGGGCCCCGTAACTGAACCCAAAGATTTTTGTCCATGGCAAAATCCTGCAAGGTAACTTCTCCACAAGCAATTCCATGCTGGTGGCAGTAGTCAAATACTTTGCAGATCTGATAGATGACAAACAGCGGCTTGGCATGAGAGTTTCCAAGCATTGCTGGACTGAAGGTAAGACAATCAAGTACAGTGTGTTCAACATGAGATCGTACAATGTAGAAAGCTTCAAGGGTTTTCACCACACACAGTACATTCACCATGTTAGGAAATTGCTGTTGTTGGGTCGTTGGCAATGGAACATGCACTGTCTTATCTTTTTCAAGAGATCCATCAGGCTGGCCATTTTGGAAGATGGGGCAACCGAATAGTGTCCTTAGGGCTTCCTCAAGTTCCACACCTGTAGCCTAAAACATCACAAACAGTTTTTACAGGACTGACTTACATGTATGTACATGTATGAAAATATAAAATAACATTTGGTGTTTTGGTTTTCCCAGTATATTCACAACATGTGGTCACTTGGGTTTCTTTTGAATTATTCAAAATCCCTGCTTTTAGGCTGGAACCCCTGCAATTTAAAACAGAGGTTTAAAACAGTGGTTGATGAGACCATACACATTAAAATGATTTTAAAACAGTTTTTTCTTTGACACTATGTGACAAGGATGAAGGGATTCTTAATCCTCCTCATGGCCACACTTAAAGGGACCATGCAATAGAAAAACGTTACTAAAATCCTTGAACTGACACCTTTTCAATTGGTTTTCTTTCAAATTTTTGTTTTCCTACTAAAATCTGTATTTTGGGACCTTTTAGTTTTTATGCTAAGGTAATATGCATATTTGTGAACAAAACTTTGATGTAATCCAAGCCCCTGTGCCTTGTTTTTGCAATTATTTGTACGCTGAAAAATTGCTAAATTTTTATACATCGTTATCGAAGATTTCTATTTCTGTTGGCAGTTTATTGCCCCATAAGTATTCAGCAGTAAAGTAACCAAACAAGCAACCTTTTCTCAGGAGTGTTTTCAAGGAGAAAATTTGGGGTCCCAATTTTACACAAACATGCAAACTGAACTGTGTCTTCCTAGATTTACATCACATTAACTGCGCCTTCACTTGTAAGTACACTTACATTTCAGTTAACTTCAAAAAAGATTTCAAAAACATTTCATTCATTGATGAAGAGTTTCAATATGTACAAAAAGTCATTCTGAGAAAAAGTCCTTACAATGGTCCTTTCACATTTTCTCAACTACACTGTACTACGGATAGAACATTAAAGTAACATCTTGTTATCAAACTCCTTGTTATCAAATTCCCTGTTATCAAACTACTTGTATTCTCTATAAAAGGTAGAGTGTCTGAACCTGTATGGCAACTGTGATTGTACTTTACCTGTAGAGAAGTTCCATCATTCTCATTAGCCATGTGAAGTTTTGCAAACTTTTGGTACGATTGTTCCCACTGGCTGAGATAATTCTGCTTTGCCAAGCACTGCATGAATGCAGCAAATCCCAAGTCTCCTTTCATCAGCCACTTCGGATGAATCTTAGGCACTCTATAAAAAAGTTAATAGAGTGTCAGATCAAGCATTGTGTCAGTGGAATGATATTCTAAAATGCAGATGATATTTCCCTAAAACTCTGTTAAAAACATGTTTCTAAATAAATGCACTATTGTGATTTTCAAATTTACAGTTAGGTTACTTAATAAGGGAATAAATATGTTCTTGGTTGGTCGTAAGCATTCATTTCAGGCCCGATCAGAACAGATGCTAATAATGCCCAAGCTGCAAGTGGGGAACAACTTTCAGTGTCCATTCTCCTGAGCTGCTCTTAAATGAATGTTTGAGACTGGCCAAGTACACATGGTATTCATTTCCATTCATAAGTTTTAAGAAATAATAAATTTCCACCAATTCTGTTCAACAATCGACTTCTGTTTGTTTTCAAACATCCCTTTGGCCTTGTAATGAGAGTTTCCTAAAGCTGAGCAGTCCTACACGTAAATAATCTCCTCATACAAAGACCGATACGCATGTGGCACAAAAGTAGCACACAGGCAGCCTTATTTTATCAACTGTTAACGACCAAGTGATGGGCTCTTGACCAATGGGAATGACTAAACTGTCTTAGGTACACATGTATTTTACAAAGCGGTCAAAGAATTTGCAACTAACCTGACTAATATACGACAATAATCAAAGATGATGACACAAATCAAAAGAAGAACATATTCCCAAAGTGAGGCCTTTTTGTAGATGTGTCTTGAATTGTTCAGTGTTCATCGATTGCTTTTCCTGAAACATTTACATTCACCTGGGGTGTACATGTACATGTACTTGCATCAAGAACAAAGATTACTGATTATTACTTAATTCTGTGGAAATAAGGACCATCAGTATGCAGACTGAATGTTCCATAGAACATTCAGCCTGTGTACCTATGAAAGTTTTCTTACCATTGCGCTCATAAACAAGTACATTGTAAACTAACAGTGTAAACTGTTTTACTTTGCATCAGCATCACATTACACAGTTTCAAATACAGTGAAGGTTAATTAAGCATGCAATTCCTTCCTTGTGATTTGCTGGTGAAATAAGGGTTCCGGGAATTTGTACTCTCTGCATCAATAACCTGGTTTGGAAATGTTCATGTTCATGGTGATTTATTGGGTGGGGGGAACTGATTCAAATTTTGACCTGTTTTATGAACTAGGTAAAATGATGTACATGTAACATCCATGTGGTGGGTAATCTCAGAATGCCTGTCTGTGATTGTAAAAATGTACAACATTGGAGATTTGAAAACCATCTGCAATAACAATTGAATCGAAAAGGAAGGCCAGAGGAAAAAAATGATGATCCCAGAGGCCTCATCAAAGATCAGAAATAGAATGGTGTTCTTCAAAGTATCGTTTGATGCTGAATTCCCATGTCACATCAGCAATGACTGAAGGATCTGGAGTAAGCTCAAATGAAAAGTCATCCCATGTACCGGTAGACTCACTATATCAAAGGAAAACATGTGCATGTGCATGTACACGAACATAAATAGTCAGGGGAAAAGGCTCAAAATGTTGAGCTTTGTTGAGTATTTCAACTGTGTCAAAAAAAAAAACACATACAGTGTATGTATTACTACATAGGCAAATCTTTTTCTGTATGATCCTTGGATTTAAATTATTTGCAACATTTTCTGCACAGCAAATGATTAGATAAAGGTGACAGCATGAAGGAGGATGTGCAGCTATATCATTTGGGGAAAAAACAGACAGACCTACAAAGAGTGAAAAAACAATTTCAAAAGGTGACCAGGTTGAGCCCAAAGTTCAAACTTACACAATCTTTCCAGACTTTGGTTTGGGAATGACTTCAATTTCCACTTTCCTCCAAGGGGATCCAACCTTCTCATAAGCAGGGCTAGGTGGTAATTTCTCCCAACAAGACTGTGGAAGACTGACTTCCTTTGCTGATGGAACCACGCCGTGTTTGAAGAGGTAATTCAGCCAGTCATTGTGGACCTATCACAAAACAAGGAAAACAAATGATTCATGAGGTAATTGTGGGCATCCTGGTCCATGGGACTGGTAAGTAGAAAAAAATGCAAAGCAGATTTGTGACAAGCAAAATTCAACTGAGAAATAGTCTCATGAAGTTTAAACACATCATGTCTGGTTGGCACCCAAGGTTCTTTGGGATTTCTTTGGGGGGAGGGATAAATGGGGACAGGGTGAGGGGTTCTTTTTACTTTGCAAATTAAAGAGGCATGGAAAAGGCTTCAACTATCATGTTTTGAAGGTAGATTTGCCACCCAGAAACCAGTATACAATGAATTTATCTCCTGAAAATCAACACGAGAGAATTAGGGGCAATTTCTGTCAGCAATCAACTGGGCCGATTTCAGAAACACACAAGGTCAAGCTCTGTGTTTATGTTGGGTTGATGATGTAATGGGGAGAAAGGCACAGGAGGCATGCACGAAGCATGCATGAAGATATATGCATGAAAACGAGGAGTTTTGATGACGTGTAGAAAATGCTCAATAGTATACACATTCATCTCTAAGATGCATAAACCTAAAGTCTTATTCTTAGCTGGTCAAAATAATTGTGAGATTTGTTCTGAATTGAAGGAGTACGAGACATTGAAGGTGGAGTGGAATGTAACTTGCGTGGCATGTACATGTTGAGTGCAATTGTGTTCACGTGAAGTGGCAACAGACTATTCATACACCATGGAGAATAATGCGGTCAGTAAAGAGTACTCAGATCTGAATATTAGGCTGAATCACTGGCTATCTTGTATGTGTGTACATGTGCAGCTTCTAGAAAAAAAGACAATCGTTGTACATGCTTGTTTGCCGAGTCTACAATTTTCAATCTGTCCAAGAAAAAGACATAAACACATATCTATTCTTATCATGAAAGTGGATTCAATTCCTACGAAAGTAATATAATTTACTCGCTGATGAATGAGGATGACAGCACTGAACCTGTCAGTGTTGCAGGGCTCCAATGGCAGTCCAAAAAACAAACCAGCACCATACACCGGCAGCTGCAACACAACACTAGCAGTAGGTGAGGCTCATGCATCACTTTTTTAACTTCAAAGTGCTTTTGCAGACACTGGATATTTGTTGAAGCGGTTCTCTATAAATCCTCGGCATAGACTTATCTCCAACAACTGCAAAGGTTTAAAGTCTACTCGTACACTTAATGCATTGCCCGGGAGCAATAGATTCTATGCATTATTGCATGGAAACCTTGAGACCAAGGTCTCAGTGTAAACTGCACAAGACCGAGGTATGTTTTATTTTATGACAAAAACACAACAAATCATGCACTTAAACTTGACATATGGAACAATCAATGCAGTGGGCAAGAACCACGCAGGAACATTGCATTTTGAGCATGCCCCTACTATGAGACTTGCATGTGAAGATGTACCGTGTTTACAGCCATAGGCTATCTACCCATGGTGTTTTGGGGTCAGCGGTATACACTGTATCATTAACCACTTCATGCCGGGACATTTTTTTCAATGTTAATGATGCTGGGCCAGCATAATTTTTTCCATTTTCAAAATTCATCGTTTCATTAATCGGACGTTTATAGCCGCACAAAGTAAACTTTAAGCACTACTCTAAGTTGACAGGAGACCTTCATTGATGCCCGAGTATTTCAGCCAGGCCTGCAGCCTTGTAAAAAGAGCCCAGATTGTGCGGTGTTATGTAACTTTCTTTTGTTCACAAACCTGGCTCAGTGCACTGTTGACCTCTTTTCAATAGGGGCCAGATTAGTATGCAGCGATGCTGTGTGGCTCATTGCTGCGGTGGTGGAGCGCTTTTGTCCCTGGTGGTAATCCACTCGCTATAAATGCCCCAAACCCTTGTATACGGTTTCAAAACAAGGCTGGATTATCACCACTTTTGAGAGTGAAAAATTTTGATAATGCCCAGCAGCCTGGTCTTTTGTTCGGAGTACGGTCTTTTGTTACGGGGCCCTGTTTCTTTTCTCCAAGTTCAGAGACCACGGCTACGCATATATAGCATACGTCTCCGATTCCGGAGTCCCCGGCAGGAAGTGGTTAATCACGTGATAGGTTTTCTTTTCTGAATCTATTACCCGTGAAAAATAATTGTAAATACATGAACAAATACATCTACTCCTGCTTAGTGTTGGCTAAAAGTTTAAAGCTTAAAACAGTATGGGAAAGCTTTCTTAACGTTTTTTTTTTTAATTAAAGGTAAATTCCCACCTGTACCTTGGGCATATTTAACATTTTAATCATTCTTGCCCTGGGGAAAGTGTCTCACCCCAAGGGTAAAAGTTTCAACCCTGGTCTCAAGCAGGGCTGACCTTGCCCTGGGAAAGAGCAATTTCAGGTGTAGTTTCAGACGTCACTCGTTTCATAAGCCAAACTCAATGCAAATGTACATGTATTCATAATGTAAAGCATTTGAGAATCCCATAAACAACTGGCACCATGGCAAATCTTGACAAATATGGTAAGATGGCCCTCCAGATGACGTTAACAATGAGAAACCAACTTCGATGAAATTTTGTTAAATACAATAGATCAAACTGGGCTGGCACACAAAACTAGCCGGTGAGCCAATTCATGTGTTCAATGTTTAATAGATCTAACCGGGCTGGCACACAAAACTAGCTGGTGAGCCAATTCATGTGTTCAATGTTTAATAGATCTAACCGGGCTGGCACACAAAACTAGCTGGTGAGCCAATTCATGTGTTCAATGTTTAATAGATTTAACCAGGCCGGCACACAAAACTAGCTGGCTAGCCAATTCATGTGTTCAATGTTTAATAGATCTAACCGGGCTGGCACACAAAACTAGCTGGTGAGCCAATTCATGTGTTCAATGTTTAATGCTCACGATTGTCATGATTGTCCACATGTTGTCAAACAGTGCAGGAAATGATGTATGCAACATGAACTTCATATACTCATATTTTTATAAATTTCTATCAGCAGTGCTGCTCACAACTTGAATTGCGTGTACATGTAAATATACACATGTACTTGCAAGTCTGGAACTAAATTTGTATTTTAATGGACTGACTCACTTTTAGTTGACTGCTCTGCAGCTGTCTGATGATGAGATCAAGTCACTCTTTATCCTACTTCCATTTGGTTTTGTCTGACTCCGGTAAGCCATTCTGAACCAGGTGTTACAGACATTGTTATGAGTGAGTTTAAACAACTAACAAGTCCATATGGAACATACCACCGCTACAATGTTGCCTGAAACTTCTTGAACTTGTGATGGCTTCAACTTGAGCTCATCCAAAATGGTTGACAGGTTTGAGGTTGGTTGAGTGGCCATGTTGATTTTCGGCATTCCAACAATTGGCACTAACTACTGGGTATCACTGAAATGAAAACAAACAAAATTTACAAATTGTTGGCATTCTATACAGATATACATAAATGTTTCATAAAAAAAGTGCACTTTGTCAATTCAGACCAATAATAAATGTGCGCAATTTCACGGTGTTGGACGTACATTTCAGATACGTCAACGATGTGAATTTGGGACTTACAATCGTCGAGCTGGTTTTCTTTTTGAAAAAAGGCATCAGCTAGTTGGTAAATTGATTTGGTAAATCAATTACCCAATCAGCATTATTACCCTTGTAGGAACTAACTCAAAACACCACGATGTCGCACGTACTCAGAGAAAATTAATTTTTTGAGTTTCCATTTTTGTATCACAAACTCTGTGATGTGCTAGGACTTGAGGTAATCTTTTTCCTGTCTTTAGTTTTAGAAGACCTCTGTTAATAATCTTCAAGGCTAGACATATTTTTATCTGATTGTGACTTTCAGAAAAAGCATATACAGTATTATATTGTGTCAGATGTACATTTTTTGGTGTCGAACGTACCCGTCTGAAATTACTTCACTAAATGAAAGTTTATTGTTTTAAAACTAAGCTTATCTCATTTCATGTCTTTCATGAAGGGCTTTCTGAAGTTTTCAAACCAAAAGTAAACTCTCAAACTTATCAAAAAACAACTGGAAAGAAATTGGATGAGGTGTTCAATGAAACAGAATGACAGAAAATACTGTCCACAAAGATATGCAAATTTTGCTAAATAAAACAAGTCATGAACTGTCAAATATTAAAATTCTCAAAAAGTTCAGTTTTCTACAGTTGGCAATCCTCGTGATGTTTTGGTTCAAAGTACCGTGTAACGTAAATCGCACCAGCATCAAATTAAGCCAAACGTGAATTGGCCCCTATGACCTCTAACGCCAGTTGTACCAGTACATGTACGTGTACGTTTGCCCATGCATGCATGCTGCATGTGGATTGCCTTTCTACCCTAATTACAACCTTACAGACCAGTTCACACGTAAATTCTAATTTATGTGCACATACTCATAAATGGTAAGAGGAAGCAACAAGCTTGAGCGACTCACTGAAAATGTACAGGGGCATACATTTTAACGTCATTTTCCCTGAACTTCTGCACTTTTTTACCTTAGTCTTCGGAAAACACTCTAAAATCGTTATCAGAGTGTAGCCTTATTTTTCTCTGAAGAGATTTTACACTGCAATAACTAAATCAAACTTGCTTTGCTTTCTTCCTCAGCACATGCGGTCAAAAGAGATTAACAGGGCTCCTTTCCGACCGTGTCCGGTTAAATATAAAATTTATACATCAGAGTAATACATGTGTGCACCACTTATACATGTACATAGGCATCTACATGTACAAGTACTTTAAAATGTCCTACCGGGTACCACAAATCAGACTTAAAAAGGCTTTAACATGGGAGTTACTGGAAATAGATATATCAACGGACCTTATGATAAACTTCATCTACATGTAGTTCCCTCAACAACCTGGTTTGTCGATTTCCAATACCTCTGGGAGGGGGAGAGGGGTTTACATCAACTATCCAGCCTAAAACATTGTTATATATACATGTACATCTGAATACATCCCTGCCATCTGACAGGTTATACCCACGCATGCATAGTAATAGTTGCCGCTCTTCACACACAGAGAGAACACTGCACTGTGCGTGTTCATGAAAACACAATATATATGAATATGTACTGGGTGATAGCAATAAGCAAGAAACACTAGTAACATTTTGTCTTCTGTCAGATGAGACATGGAGGTAGATGTGATTCTACCTCCATGGATGATAACACTTTTATTTAGCTGGTAAGTAATGGTTGCTATCAAGAAACTGAACAGATTATCAAATTACTATGGCAACTTGTAAGAGACACAGGAACATGTTTAAGAATGAACAAAGGCAGAATATGAAAGCTTCGTGATGCATGTTTACTTCAGACAAAGTAGCAACTTTCATTTCACTTTCCGTATGTAACATGTCACAGTAACAATACAGTGCTACAGTGAATGGAGGCCTCTGAAACGCATAGCATAGTTGTATTTGTACATGAAATACGTGTCAAAAATACCAAAACACAATTAACCATGTAATGAAACGTGGGTAGGAAATACTACTACACATACACATGCGGAAAAAAAAAAGTTATTTATCACATAGTCATTCAACATTTTCTTTTTTATATTTATGCTTGAAGACAGAAAGACTGGCTATATTTTTCAAGGATATGTCCACTGAACTCCACAGCTTAGGCACCTCATGTTTCACAGCTGCTCTCGATATATGTATTTCGGTACACGCATATGATTGATGAAATTCATGGCACTGCCTTGTGAAGTGATAATGTATTTCTTCATTTTTAAAAATAATGAATAAATAGATTTAGGTTGTTGAGTTGAAACATGAAGGACCCTAGGTGTATAGATTAAATACCTTTAACTATCAATGTGCAACAATTGTATAAGAGAAGATCAGTGTGATGAGATATACGCTTGCAGTCACACCATGGAATAATCTCTTTTTTGGAAGAGGTGTGGTTCTTAGAAGAACCGGTGAGTGTTAAGTTGATGTTTCAGCCAGGATACTCTGGCCATCCTCAGAAGAGGATCAGTGTGTTCCTGAAACTTAACACTGTTGAGAATCTGCATGGCTTTTTTCTGTAATTAAGATGACTAATACTGCTTGTAAACAAAGTTTACAGATAACTTATTCAGGATTAGTATAAAACAAACTGTGAATGTTTCACATTCCTGCAATAAAAAGAAACTGTCTTATGAATGTTTTGAGTGCTATGGTAAGAATAATTTCATGAGGTGACAGATGAAATGTTCCATGCAACGAGGCAAAGAAGAGTGGATTGGAACACTGCATAAATTACTTGTTTTATTTAGTTGTGTAAATCTTCTTATTAGAATAAACTGACCTTCTGTATTAACGTCTGCCATTTTGCGAATCCGTTTCGTGTCCAAAGCACCACCCACTGGTTGTACCATGCAATGCTAGACTAGTTCCCATCCCTACATTGCTTTCATCTTTCTAACAGGGAATGAAACATGAAAAGGAAGCAGAAACCACTAACGTGAAAAGAAGTTCTATTCAATGGGTACTATAAAACAGAACCTATAATTCAATAACACGTAATCAATGATCCACCAATCAGATGATAAAGATACATGCAGGTCTTATATGAAATATTTACAAAGTGGCTATAGTTAAGGTAACCATGGCGTGTCATAACATTTATCATTAGGCCCTACCAATCTATATTAGATTTCGATTTGCACTCATTGGCCAGCACATCGTGACATCATCTCCAGGTATATATAACATACATGTACAGTTTGAATCCCTCCATGAAGCAGATGGTGACTTCGAGCTCAGCTGACAAGAGCGTTTCCAATTTGAACAGGAAATTTCTCTTTTTGTCCTGTACATGTATGTGAGTAAATCTTTCTAACCCCACTGGATCTTTGATCTCCACTGAATCCTGAAGTGGGAGCATTAGACGGTTTCAGGACTGTTGGGGCGGAATTCTAAGGATTTTAATTCTGGGTACGACAGTGCACAATTTATTTTGAGTGAAATTGATTAATGGAAGGAAAGGCCTATGACGGGGTATTTGGACTCTACTCTCGCCAGATGACCATGTCCAAATGTCCACACTCTGATTGGCCCAATTGCTTCTATTCAAATGACCAGTTACAGCTTAGCTTTCATTTGCGGGTGACAGGAAAAAAGGAAGTAAAAGATGGGAGCCATGCTGTGATTAATCAACCTGTTGTGATTAATTAACACTGCTGAAAACAATTGAGAATGAGAGATTACATGCTACTGTACTGATTTTCCCTGGCGTGTATGGGCAAAATGCTTGTGAATTTCAAAATTTTAATGGGATAGGCCCTATGAGGTGAATTAACCTCCCCATCAAACTGTGCTTATGGGAGTTTGTACATTGCTACATCATATGTACATGTATCTAAAACAAATAAATATGTATAATTTTAAACCATAAGCCTTAGACTATCGGATATACTACATGGTAGCCCCACTACTGGGCCGTTTTCCAATACTCAACTTCGTCTCTGTCTCAGGCTTCGTTCCCAAAACCAATCTCCGATCGTGGGCCTGAAGCGTTTAAATTGCACTGGATTACTGTAATTTTTGGCTTTCTTGCATGTTACAATGGATTTAATGTTCTGTGGCACTGTTAGACTGATTACTGTGCTTACAGCTTCAAAGTCAGCTATTTAAAAAAACAGTTGAAGCCAGAGACGGAGCCGAAGTTGACAATTGGAAAACGGCCCTAGTGTGGCACGGACCCTAGCTCCCACTCAATGGAGCAGGAGCTTATGGAGCGGGAGCTAGGGTCTGTGCCACACTTGTCGTGCTACTGCAGTGCTATAGTGGGGCTAACTACATCATTTTACATGGGCATGATGGGTGATTTTGCACAATGGTAAAAAGGCACTGTGGGAAGGAAAACGGAGCAAACATTGAACCTTTGGCCTTCCACAATGCCTTTCTGTTATTACACAAAATCACACAGGTATGCTGACCAAGACAAGGGTATGGAAAGTTGAACAGTCACCCGATTAATTATGTGCTCATACGATAATGATGCATCCCTGGGGGCCAGTCTATTGAGTAGTGGACTACCCCCGTATCCTGCTTATGATAGTGGTGATGGTACTCCAGGAAAACGTTGATCAAACATGTAAAACGTCAAAGCAAAAGACAAACTCATCAACAGCAGCTTACCTGCTTAGCTTAAGTGTAACCACACAAATAAATGTGAAACATCGATGCGATTGCCAATGTTGACATGCCGCAGGTCTTAGCAATGTGCCCACCAACTTTTACGTTTTGTCACACGACTATTGACCTTTGGCCGATTAGCTTTGCCCGTACCATTTTTATAAAAGGGGCTGAGTGTTCCTAAATTTACAGTATTATTCGATATTTTGTGTCCCCCTTTCTATACCTTAAACCTTAGAAAACTAAAACAACCAGATAATTAGTGAGATGATTTCTGCACAATGAATATCTACCACACGTCTTCCCTAGAATTATGTAATTATTCTTAATACTATCCTTTCAAATTGAACGAGGCCGCAGGGTCAAGGCTTCACCTGTGGTTTTCCCAATGTCCACCTGAAGTATGTAGAAAGTTTCAAAAAAGTCCCTTAAAGATGCGCAGAACTATTTACCTATAATCATGGCTACAGACATTTGTAGCGAAATACAGAAAATATTAGAACACCTTGAGACAATGTCTTGAAATAAAATAAGGTAGCAGTGAAAGACGCCGTACACCGTGATTGAAAATAGCTGCACGCGACAACGTTTATAACGTAGCATTGCCGTACATCGGTTCGGTCGTGTGGGTGTATCATCGCCACCAAACCAGTGATTGACCGCTAGAGTGTTAGCCCATCGCTTAACTCGTGGTCCCGTACCGAGTGGCCCTGTAGAGAATCAACCCCGTTCGCAGCTCCGTCTCTCCCGACGCCGTGCGCTCGGTTGCAGAGTTACCGTTTCGGCTGTCCGTCCCGTACCGTCCCAGATTGGTGCATTGGGTGTAAAATAGGCTTCCTGAAGTTTGCGGCTAGTGCAGAGCGTTTAAATACGACTAAGCATCGGCTCATCCGGGTGGGGAGTACCTTCGTACAAGTTCTGGCACGACCATAACAGAGCCCCGCACGTGGTGGGTTGCTCAGATATTTTTGCAATTTTAATAAATATGTCAAGTCCCACATCCACAACCTCATTCCTTTTCATTACAGAACAATTCGGTCAAATGAAACACAAGTCCAAGTAACTTGGCTCCACTTGTAAACCACCTTTTATGCTAATTTGGACAATGTCCGCAGTATCAAACGTCATCGCCAGCGAGGACGTTTTAGACAAATATTAATATATATTCATTATTTGTTACAATATCTTCATAAATCCTCTTCTGTTCATGCTGTTAGGAGAACAAATACGTTCCGCTGCGGCTGCTCGAGAACAGATTCACACAAGAGCCATCCACAAGTACCGTACAATGTTGCTGATTTTCGTTCCCACATTATTTTCCTCTTTCTTACTGAGAATGAGATAACGTGAAACGGGTCAAAACCACTCAGTCAGGTGAAGTTGCATTCCACGAGTACCGTAGTTGGGGTACCGTTGAATCGAACGAATAATTCAATCGTACTGCATAATATACAAATATTCACTGCTACAGGTAAAACTAGCTTCCAAAGGTGATCAATGGAGAATTCTATTTGGAAAATGGAAAACTTCTATTTGGAAAATGGAATTCTCATAATTCTGAAAATGTACTCCTAAAACAGAATGCTCCATGGATCACCAAGGGAAGCTAGGTTTACCACACCACGAGATAATAAAGGCAGAGGATATTTGTTTTAAACACCTCTAAAACCGATTCTGCTTGATTTAAGCGATATTAATTTGATCTAACTAAATTTTAAAAAATGTCTATTCGCTCTTGGCACGCTGCCGCCATAGGCATGCAGGAGCATTGTTGGAGTACTCGGACATGAGTACAACTCGAGTACCAATAAATACTTAACCTGTACTTGATCGTAAGTACTCGAGGAAAAAAAGGTAGGCCTATTCGGCACGTTTTCATCATTTTGTACTCAAACTCGTCCCTAAACTCAACATTGTACTCGCGCAGGACTCAATAAGAAATTGGGATATTTTCGATACTAATTTTTCGCTTGAACTTTGACAAAGAAATTCACATAGTGTAAGCTACACGTTACAAGTCACCCAGCATTTTTATCAACTCTAAATTGAGTATTCGTGAATGAGTGTCGGTACTTGGCAGCGCTTGCAGTCCCGCTGGTGTACTTTCTTTAACTAACAATGCAAATTTCCATAATGTTTTAGTTTTACAATGAACTTGGATGTACTCGATTATCTTTCTACTCGTACTCGGCCCATACTCCGGCTCTGAAAAACTCGAACTTGGATTTTTGGCCCGTACATACTCGGCACTCATTACTCAGAAAACTCAGAAAACTTTGGTACTCAATTACATGGCTGTGCAGTAGCCTCGAACTGCCGAGCAACTTGTACAATCACGTCAGAATCGTATCCACGTAACTTTTTAAAACATTTTCCATTCATCATAAATAAGAACTAAGACAACACGCACAAAATTACTAAGCAACATACATCATGTGAATCACTGAACCAGCTTTATTTTTTGTGTAAAGCTGCCAGATTGAGGCTTAGCACGGCGGCAGCGTGCAAAGAGCAATAGTCGTATCGGCACTTTTTTTAGACCGTACCTCTTCACAAACTGAACCCAAGCGGTGGCGCTAGTGCAGCAACCTCGTTCCCATGGGTACGATCTTGCCGTGCCATGATGGTTCCCACCATGCCTTGCGCGATCTAACCCTCGGTGTTGTATAATTTAAATATCCCACTATAATTTGGGATATTTAAATTAGGACTTTCGTCAGTGTGTTTACGTGCGATACAGATTTAAGCATGCGTGACGCACAGGAGAATGCGTGGGCGCAAGCGTGCAGCTTTTGAAATACGCGCGTGATTGACTTTACTGAATAGCCAGTCAGCGTCATTTTCGTATAACGAAGCTGTGCTTCGGAATGCACGTGGCGCGCAACGCGCCCGAACAAAAAAAAAAAAAAAACACATGAAAAAAAGATCTTGTGTGTGTGATGCCGTTTGACGTACATGTACATTATTACGTCAAAATCATGAGTATGGAGACCTTTTTCTTATGGGATGGCGGCTAAGCCCTCGGCCTCCCTCAGGAAAACAAGTAAAAATAACCGAATATTCAAGAATATTATTTCTGGATTTACCTACTCATTTTCTTATAAAGATGAATAAAGAAATTGATAGGAGCGGGATTGGGACCTACGGCCTCCGAAATACCGTACCAGTGCTCTACCAACTGAGCTATCCATCCCTATGTCGGTAGCTTTTCCCATTTGTCATTAAATCGATAAATTCAACCTATTTTGTGTATGAAGGTGTTTGTTTTTGTTTTTTAAATTCATTTCTCAGCCAACACTGAAAAAATCCATCATTACAATGAAATAAAGTCTTAATTTTAATTTTACACACTCACAGGAAAAATGTACTGCGATCCATTCGTACATTGAATAAATTTATTGAAAGCCCACATGCTCTGTGTTCCTTCATCCATGTGCCAATAAGTAATATTTCAGACGGTCACAACTTCTACATATAGTGAGGACTCATAAGCCTGATATAGGCTAAATAGACTGTCGTACCGTAAATTCTAGCCCCACTAGTGTGGCACGGACTCTCACTCCCGATCCATCCATCCTAGTGGGGCTACGTAAATTCAAGCATTATGAAGTACAAGGCATGCAGGAACTTTCTGTAAGTGCTACTCACGTGTGAAAAGCCGTTCCATCTTCCAAACGTGATTTACCACTGGTCTCCGGCAATTCACTGCTGCGCACACCTCAACCATTGTTCTTGTATCCTGTATCCATTCCAGATGCAGAATTCAGTTTTCTTTGAAATGTGAAATGTAACCTTAACCAGTTTTGGAAAATCTCTGTTTGGAAGTGCAAGCAACAAATTTCGTAACTTTCGTTATTACCCTCCTGAAAATACCCACACACAGGACGTGTTTTGGACGCGATGTCCTATCCAAGCTTTATAATGGAGATCAATGGGGCAAACACAACCTCGTTCCTATGGGTACGATCTTGTCACGCCATGTTGTTTCCCACAATGCCTTGGGCGATCTAGTGAAGGAACGCGCACGTATCCGATAGAGTCGGGATTGGGCAAACACTGAGCGAAACGATGGATGGAAGCGCGTTCAATGCAGCACACTTTATTGCCTACATTTTGTTTACATGTGCTCCCAAAATACATTCACTTTTTTGCTTTTCGGTACGGCTGTCTCTTCTTTTCAATGTTGCAACCACATGGTTTTGAATCTACATAGGCTAAAGGCTTGTTTTACAATCAAAAAGAGTTTCATAGAATTTTATGGTTCTTCAATTCTGCGTGATTCCCTATGCCTAGGGGTGAATTTGCCTCTAGTTTTGATCCGACTTGATCTAACAAAATGATCATGTATAGGTTTGAATGCGATCTGGCTGTCTATGCGTTATAATAGAGAGGTTTAGCTGCATGCATTGCGCACGTACGTGAACACAAACGCGAAGAAAGTGCGGACTTGCTGACGTCATCGCTTCCTTTACATTGTTTCTCACGTACGGGCAGTTTGCACGGACGTCCAACACGTGAAACATGGGAAGTTCACGAAGTTGGGTCAAAACGTGAGAAACTGCAACTTTTTGGAGGGTTCAAAATATTATTATGCAATGAAATTCTCTGATATGAAATGGACGTTTTCATATAGAACAAAGGTTATGCAACTGTGATTTCTTTATGCCTGATTCTATGATGACCAATTTCACCTCTTTGGAAAGATTTAACAGTGTGATTTGTCATTTGTCCTTTTATTCAAGTGTTCGTTGGAAAATGTGCAGTTTGTGCGGGACGCGCATCTAAACTTTCAAACAGGCATTTGATGCTCGCGCACCTATGTGCAAATAAAAATTGTCGCGTTTGCATTCACGTTTGCGTAATACGTGCAGCTAAATATTCCTATTAATTATATCTGTGGTCCGACGCTACCTGGACACCCAGTGGTGCGCTCACGCCTGATGGTTTGAATGTGGAATTCAGTGCATTCAAATCGCCAACCCCACAAAAGGCAGGCTCCGACGAAGACCCAGTTGGGCCGAAAATTCGGCCATATTAGCACATCCTCTGTAAGCACTATTTTAATTTTTATTTCCCCGGGTCTCATTATCAGTGCTACACAGTTTAATTTTTCGTGTAACAGACACATCTGTCGGTGGTATCACAGACATTATGCCTCGACCGCCAGTATCGACAAAATTATGGCAGGGCGTAAAATCGCGTTCTGTGCTCATGGTGGGCAACGCGCTTCCATTGCCCGCACTTGTTTATCGTTGGGTTTTCAAAATACATTCACGTTTTTACTCCTCCGTACTGCCACCTCCTTGTTTCTAATGTTGAAACCGCATTGTTTTGAAAGTACAATAGAGGATTTATTTCTGTCAAAAAAGTGGCTTAATTTTTTCCATTTTATGGCTGGAATTCTTTTCAACTGTGCGTAAATTTAATTTGCCCATAGTTTTGATTTTAGTCGGGTGCCGCGCAGATGGCAAAATGTTCATATAGTTACATGTATGAAAACATGGTCTGGCAGTTTGAATGAAGAATTTACAGCGTTCAAATCTCCAGTCTCACATCAGGCTCAGACGAAGGCCTACTTAGGCCGAATATTCAGCCTTTAAGCCGTTAATGCATCTTCTGGTGAGCAGTGTTTATCTTCAATCTCCATGAATAATTATTATATTTTACAGTACGCGCAGAACGTTTGACCTTCAACGATCAGTAGATCAAAATGGCAGCTGGGATTTTGTGTTTTAGCTGTGTAGGAAGTTTTGCACAGGTCGGAACGATAAACTATAGGCAAGTAACTGGACTTACCTTGTGAACGGAGCAATGGCAAATCCTGAGGGAGTTGGATCCAAAGGAGGGGATTCTTTAAGATTTACATCGCAGAAGTTGAAGACGCGTATGAGGCGCCCTATATGATTTTTTAATAGACAACTAACAAATTTTTTGTTGGCTGCTGTGATGTTGGGGTGAACTCCCACGCCACCTTTGCCAGGGGCGGATTCGGGATTTTTTTCCGGGGGTCGGGCCCGTCCAAATGTTGCAGGACAAGAATGATGGCCAGGCTCAAACTCCATGGAGAGCTATGGCTCTGATACTCCGTCCTGATGGTTGTCACAGACATCCCTGTCACAGCAGGGTATTAGAACATTGGACGTTTGCAGGGAGACAGGCGGAAGTCAAGTTGACAGGTGCAGATGAAGTACGGTGCAGAGGGTGGAAATTTACCATAAGGAGCACAAACATGGCATCGCTTTTAGTTGGCCCAAGATTCAGAGCAGCTTAAGCAGTGAGAGGTGTAATACACATCAGTTATCAAAGTTAGGCTACTGTTGATGCTAAACCTGCCTGCTTAGACAGTCCCTCGAGTCTTGTTCCAACAAGCGATGCAAATGATGAAGTAAGGCAGCAATATGCAGAACTGGAAAGCTGCAACAAAACTTGTCTAACGAAGAACTGACTGGTGGTAATTATTGGGAGAATGCAACACAAAGATAGGCGAAAATGTTGTTCACCGGTCATGTGGAAAATTTGTTTGTAGGTTTAATGGCCGAGGGCAGTTTCTACTTGATTGGATGGAGGACAACAACCAGGTAGCCTTAAAAATCACTGTTGAACTTAACATCCTTCTGAGGCTTCTAATTAAATTATTTAATAATTAAATTAGCACCTCCAGGGAGCTCCTCCGGCGTTATCTCTAGTCCATTATCTGGCAAGAAAAGCTGGACATTAAAGAGGCAGGCATAACTAGGAAAACACTTTAGTTAGAAAGTGTGCTCACCGCTGCCAAAAGTTGCCGAATTTTTCAACGTTTGTCCTTCATCAGGGTGGTGGTATGTTGCTGTGTGGAATTCAACATTGATGCTGCATGGATACAGTCGTGCGCGTATAGCCGTGATTTTGAAAAGTATGGGCAAACGATTGATGGGAGAGCGTGTTCATTGCGCATTACGTGCAACGCACTTACATTGCCTGTAATGCAGCCGGGAAAAGTAAGAAAAAACAGTGATCACCGGTTTGTTCAGGTGTTGAATTTTCGGCCCCGCTGAACCTTCATCAGAGCTGTGTGAGGGACTGGTGGTTTGAGTGCAGAAAAATCGACATTCAAAACGCCTGGCGTCAGTGTTCCAATCTGGAATATGATGCGCTGTTCCGTCTCCAAGCGTTGAGCGCCTAATGTTGTCATGGTTAGGACATACAGCCCATGTCGTCACAAGTGTGAGGTGCCTTGGTGAAGTGGCGCGTTACAGGGTGCCCTGAGAGTTGACATCAGACGCATCGCAAGTGAATCGGTCAGCCAAGCGCCGTTTTGTTTCAACGATGTAGTGGACACCGCATTGTTGGCAGGAGATGCAATACACGAGATTTGCTGAAGTAAACGTGATTTGTTCTGTAGGGTAACTGCCTTTGGGGCCGTCGATCCGTGGGGGATTGTGGATACACCTGCAAGTGTTACAGCGAGGGCGATTGCTGGCCACAGTGCCGATGTTGCCGCTGTTGACATCGCATAGTGGTGGGATGACCGAATGGACTAAAGTCCCTCCAATCGATCGGTCACGTCGGAATGCAACGAGGGGAGTTGAGTCTTCGCTGAAGAGGTTGCTGGTCACGGGATCGGTACACAACATGCAAAAGAACTTCATGGTGATATTGTGGCTCAATAGAAGTTTGCGTGTTTATTCTGAGCCGTCGTAGTTAGGCCCAGGGCTTATTCCCTGATGTCGGCGGGACCCGCCGTGCGCTGCGGCTGGTGGCGCGAGGTTGGCGGCCTGCGAGATATATATAAGTGCGATGCGCGCCAAGCGTGTCAGTTCCTTCGCAGTCAGTCCCATGTGCAGTAGTATTTCCAGCGCCGTCCTGGTCAGTTAAGTTGCCACACGGTTTTCTTTACTGCTCCCACCGGGGAGAACTACCAGGCCCTACCCGTAAGTAAGCGACTTACCGGGGGATCTTTAGACTTAATATAAATCATCTGGGGACGAGTTTATTCGGGAACTCCATCCACGGGACGGTAGTCTTACGGGGGGATTTGGTGGATGTAAAACAAGTTGTGCCCGTAACTCACACCTATATATCACGACCTGTATAGGGATCACCACCTGTATGGGAATAAAGACCTGTATAGGACCAAGATCTGGCTAGGAGATTGCCAGGGCCTGTGGAGGTCGCATCATAAGTAGCGCCTGGAGCGGTGCGAACAATTATTAAACCAGAGACACCTTAAGCAGACGTGTCCGTTTGTGTCGGTTGTGCTCCCTGTGTCCCATTGCCATGGAACTCTTCAACTGTGCGTAAATTGCCCACAATTTTGATTTTAGTTGGGGGCCGCGCAGATCACGAAAAACCCTGTAGTTGTGAAAAGGATCAGGATCTGGCGGTCTATGCGTTTGTATATCTGTGGTTCCAACCGAAGATCGTATAGCACCGCGTAGCGGCGCAAATGGAGAGCTTCACCGTGAATACGCGTAAAACGTTGTAATCGCATGGGCGCCATCTGATCGAGTAGGCAACACGCCTGCGCAGTGCATGTTAATGCAACAGGCGTTAGCACCACGCCGCAATAGCCACGTACACCTGTTGCGCCTGTGCCTATGCATTAACGTGCAGTTCGCAGGCGTATTGCTTACTTGAATGGCGCCGATGGTGATTACACTATTTGGCAGAGTTTTCCATCTCTTGCCGCTACGCAGCGATATACGATCTTTGGTCCCAACCACGGAGATCATAAATAGAAGGCTACAGGTGACGCAGGGCACGTAAAATTGCACCACTGCGCACGAACAACTTTGAACCTCGCGAACGCCTACGCGCAAGTGTGATCTCGTAAGAGCGTGCGTGTTGCATGGAACGTCATGTCGCCCTGGTCTTGCGCAGACTTGGCGTGGCGTACAAGAATAGGCCTGACACCTCTGGCTTTTCTATGATTCCTATGGTTCCAACCATAGTTCCAACGTGAAAATTAAATACTGCGTTTCATCTGTCCGCGTGGTTGCTAGGCAGCAGACGCACATGTCATCCATGGAGTGGGGTGGGGTCATAGAGCTATTATAGCTCTTTGTTTCGATGTTCTTTTTGTTTACATTGCGAATGTGTTAACGTTCCACAAACCGGTTGGCTAATATCTGTTCGGTCTCACAGTTCCGTCCATGGTCTAACTGACGTAGAGCTGCTTGCATCGGTGACGTAATTGCGTACCAAATTGGAGGTAGTGCAGGAGCAACCGCAGGTGTGGTACTCGCCTTTGGGGACAACAGAGGAAAACATGAGATCGGAGGTGCTCGAACGTGAGTAGTCAGCGGGGACAGTGGCATGGTTCAGCAGTTTGGCCGTGGTGGACCTGGGAGTGTACGTGTTGCAGGTGGTCAACCGAACCAATGATTTGTCACGGCAAAAGGCACAGATTGAGGGCGGTGTCCTTAAAAATTCCACTGGTTTGTGAATCTTGTGGTGTCATGTAAGTTGTAATGCTTCATGAAGTCATCTCGGACTTTCCCGTCGTGTGGATGTATGTCAACTCAAGACAAAGGATTGGTGATTGAGCCTCGTGGGTAGTCGGGCGCCGCGTTTGTTGGCAGGTAAGGGCCAAGTTTATAATATAGCTCTATTACCGGGTAAGGGAGGATACGCGTTGTGTAGTGCGGCCGATACAACTTCTTCTGGATATCCTCTGGTAGTGTACAGATAATGAATGCTTCTGAGTGCAATGGCAAGAATAATTTCATGAGTTAACTGTGGAAAAATGATGTTGAGAAAGGTAAAAGATGTGTCGCTGATCTCTACTGTGACTGGTCACACTATACCCAGCAAGAAATGAGACCGAGGGGTACCCCCCTAACATGTCCAATCCCTATACACATTCCAGACTATTGTTACTTAATACATCCCCCCAAGATGTCTGAAAGGAATTCCCCAGATTCCTGCGAGACAATGACCAACACAAAGCGGGGGGGGGGGTTCTCTCCGTCTCATACCTTGCTGCATATGGGTCGAACTGCCCATCGATCCCCACGTGCTGTGTGAATGGTTCGCTTTTGTCTTTCCACTGCAATAGCTATCACAGTATAAAGACAAAAATCAAAAGAGAGCCGTTCACAGCCCATGTGTGGGGCTAGGCCGAAATATACCCAGCCCTTTGAGGGTTAATCGGTACATCGATGTCTTCATCAACTGAATTGCCACTGATATCAAAAGAGGAAACATGTGTAATCAAGTTTGTTGATTTTACCCTGCACTCACATTGCCACGAGGTACGTACGAATTCGACTGCAGCCGTTTGGCCCGACTAAAGGTGCCTTTCCATATACGCGCGTCAACACTTGCGCTGAGAGTTGCGTATCCGTTTTAACCTCCGAACGCAACGCACACGTGTTATGATAAAGGGCCGATTTTTGTGTCCGCGATTGTTAAACGCATGAACACATCGTGTATGCAACACACCAAAACCGTACATACAGAAAGGTGCCTTAATGCCCCTCCAAATGAAGCCGATGCTTTTGGTGATTAATTGTGCGAGAATCTCATGTTCCACCTGGACATCATAGCCCACCCCCCACTCTCTCGTCTTGGAACAAAGGTTCAGCTTACCTGCTTTATGTGTGGTGTATACACGTACATACGTATAACAATTCTGCAAATGTTTTGCTGGGATTGATAAAAAACGATCTCTGTTCGATCTCTAAATGACGGTATTTAGCAACAGCTTGGACGAATTCATTTATGACGTATTGTGTCGACACGGTGGTAAAATGTGGCGACAACTCTGTAACTGAATGAGAAAGGACCATGCTGTAAATTGATTTTTTTTTTAACATCCCGTGAAATTCGTCTTGAACCATTTTGAAATTCACATGGGTGAATCACAATGAAAATATTTTAAACGAAAAACAGAAAACGAATCTCTTCACGGTCAAACCACTGTTTGATAGAACATTGTCTTCCGATAGAAGAATAGCATTCTGAATTGGTAAGTGATCCTGATATTTTTTTAACACGAAACCAATACCAATTTGTCTAACGATTTGTGCGGTTTGCAAGACACACGTAAAAATCTGACAATTTTACTTCAGACAGAAAAAGTAAAATGACGACTTATACAAAAAGATTTATTAAGGCGCTGTTATAGCGGTGAATCAATATTTTACATTCGTACAAAGGAAAGCAAAAGTTCATTCGGTGATGTGCCGGTCCAACTCACTTCACTATAAGGCCTATCTCAGAAAGACCAGTTTTACTGACATGGTATCTTAAAAAACTGTCTGTCTCCAAAGTCGTATCTGGAAAAGATGTCTCCACTGCATATTTCAGGGCAAGACGCAATTCCGAGATATGGCATGGAGTCCATGAATGTCTTCCAATGTGAGGAATCCTGGAAAGGCATCAGTATTACGTCTATCAATGGTAATTGATCACGGATATGTGGCTGGTCGCTTAAAGATTCATAGTTAACCATAAAATAAAATACATACATGCACTGAACAATGCTAAAACGTCAACAGACGTGAACTGACAGATAAAACAGAAGACTCCAATAAGGCAGTTCCATGACTCTTTAGTAGGCTCATCAATCACAGGTGAAATGTCTGGAGATAAAAGTGTATTGACAGGAACGAAAAGTGCTTTAAAGGGACTTATTTTAATTGGTTTTCTTGTGACATCCAAAGAGTGAATGTGATAAGGAAAATTTGACACCCAAAACACTGATTATGAAATTCTACTTTAATAAGTAAGACTGCATACAATGCACACCAATATGTACGAGTTATGTTGGTCAGACCAGGAAATATCAGATGTTGCTTATAAGAATGGTTGAAGAGAAAAAAAAAATCTGGTTTTTTGTGTTGCCCAAGGACCCTCCTCCCCCATTTTGACGAGTGTACAGACTTGTAAGCTGGGGAAGGATACGGGGCCACGCACAGTTTTCAATATGCACGTATTGAAAATGAGAAAACCCAGCCAATTCTTTGTGTAGGAGTGGGGAAAAAATGGGTAGCCTTTACTCGGGCCCTTACCTCTCAACGTTGACATAGTGACACTCCCTCCCCTCATTCTTCCAACTATGTAAGTGTGAAATAAAAGGCAACACTCCTTCCACAATCATTCAAGTTGAAACATGCACAAGATATGATGGCAATGTTCACACCCAAATCTTTAAAATGAAGTGAAAATACAGAGGCAGGAATCCAGACGATCCAGCGATTCGACTGTACTTTGACAAAAGCATTCGGGAGAGAGAGGACATAATAGCAGGGTTTTTATTTCAAGATTAATATTGAAATAACTCAGATACGGCTGTGCGCCTCCAATACTAGTTTGGGGCTATTTTTATACCAACATTACCAGTAAGAAAATTTCTTTGTACATATTTACAATTTTCGTGTTTCCACTGAAAAAGCTTCCATATTGATACGTTAAAATTTCATTGAACCAAATACAGTGTATTGTCGTGTGCCTAGAAGGACGTAAGCACTTACACCCTTTTTCCAGGAAGCACGATCACTGCAAAAAAAACTTCCAGGCAAAAGGACATATGTATGCAACTGTTTTATTTTAATGAAATATAAAGATTTCTTTGCCAAAATTTTATAAAAATTTCCCAAGTCGTTAATAATAAGTTGTCGTAAAGCCTGTGTTGATTTTGTAGTACATTTCATCTGTTTTTACTAAACCAAGAGTGTGGTTCTTACGCCCTTTTGCTGGGAAAATTTTCTCTGCTGTGATCATGCTTCCCGGCAACATGGCGTAAGCGCGCTTAGGACTTTTTGCCAGGCACACAACGATATACATGTACATGTTACTTATTATATATCCAGTTCACACTCTCTGAAGAACTGACAGAGTTTTACCCATAGGTGGGGTTCTGTAGCTTATCCTCTCTTCAGTCATTATGTTGTCATAAAAGAACATACTTTGTCATATCACACAAGTCCAGTGTACACATGCATGAACACAAAGGTGATGGAATAATCTTCACAGTTTGTTTGGTACCAGCTTGGGGCCCAACAGAGATCTTTTTAAGAGTTCACAAGATTGAATGCTTACATTCAGTAACTCAATCCAAAAAGAATGATGTTTTACGACTGAACCACATGTACACGGCAGAATGCTATTTTCTTACAAGAGTATTTTTATGAAGCATTTTCCCTCTTAAATCCCTGTCCCAAAACATTTCTCGAAATAACTGCATGTACATATCTTTAAAAAAAAAAACAATCATTCCACTTTGTTCTGTAGATTTCTCGACATCAACCCCCCAACATGTAAGACCTACTAATGTTAGGGGAAAAGTTCACACGACAATGCAGCAATACAATACTTATACATGTACATGAGACACGGAAGCAGTTTTTTGATGAGATGCAGGACCTGAATTACATCTTTTAGGTCTTAAGTGACTGTAAATAATCTACTCTAACAGGCTCTAAACAAACTGGGATGTTTGTTTAGAGCCTGTTTGGGATGCCAAACTTGAAGTGCAAATAAATATTAAGAAGAGTTTGTCATATTGCCGGGCAGATGGACATTCACAAATGTTTTGTCGACTCATTTGTTACAGATTGCTTTATACACCTTTCTCCAGGGTAAAAAACGAGTAAGAGTGCTCAATAAATACCCCTATTGAAAAAAACCCAAACAGACATGATGTTCCCTCTAAGCTATGCTGATCATGTGTGGCGAATTGTGTACTTCCCCCTCTGTAAGTTGTCAATGTAGAGCTTAGATTTAGTTCCATCTGTTCTCCTTACCCAGACCTCTCCTGTGTTAACAGCAGTGATGGTGGCACTGTTAGAAAGATAACACCGTAGTACAGATCAATACATGTACAAATGTATAGCATCACTAAGCACAGGCAGTTCATCCTGGTTTTTAGAGGCAGCAAGTTTTCAAACTATGAAGTTTTAGTTCAAGGGTGTCCTCTGTTGTGCCCTGTCCGAACCCCTACAGAAATCTCTATTTTGTCACCTGAATTTTTGCAAAAGAATCCTGAAGATGTAGAAGTGTTTACCTTGTATCAAATAAGGACATGCTTTCAGTGTCCTATCCTTCATTTGCCCATTTCAATTTGCAAAAAAGTATTTTTTCCTGATATTTCAGGAATGTATGAATGTACATAAAGGTAAGCCTTGAATACTAGTGATCCTTGAGTCCATTTCTTACTGTCATTGTTGTCATCTGTTGTGCTTCCATTAATATCATAGTACTTACAGCACAGGTGTATCATCCTTGTTTTCTATGATAATTCGGTCACGTCGATTGAACAAGCTGCCTTCATAGTACAACTTGCCATCTTCATATCTCGCACTGTATGGGTTCTTCTCTGATTTCAGAACCTCTGCATTAAAAAAAATATTCAGAGACAAATTCAGGAATGAAATCAGTCTGAGAAAACTGAAAAAAGGAAAAGGTTTTTCCACTCTAGGTTGCATTGTAGGTCAACACTTAATACAGCATTACATAGTATGATAAACATGCATGTATTCTTTGTTACAAGGGACTTGCAATATACATCTACATTGTACATGTAGATATTAAAACTGTATAAATTAAAATTCAGAGTTGCCATGTTCATAAGCAAACAACTCTAAGAATGCTGCCCAATTTTTCCGCAAAGGATATTAACAGTTTGGTCTGTTATGTTTATTTCTATTGCCAACTCCTACTCAGTTACTAGTACATGTACTTGATTAATAAAATAATTTGTCAATTACTAGCTGGAATGTTTTAATTCAATTAATACGAAGGTACTAAGAGGGTGCAAAGGAACAAACATTCCAAGCACAAAAGCAAAAATGAGGGACAAACATAATGATTAGGAAATATCAGAGGATGACCTAGCCAAAACATTCCCTTTAATCTGTAACTTTGTGACAAAGCATTTTCAACTTCCACAAAATGCTTACGTTCTTCCTCTTTCCTCCTGGCACTGATACCCCTTGCCTGAAATGATGCAAATATTTGAAGTCAGCATAAGTCAAGACACTTTTCAGTCGCAGCAAGCTTGCCCAATTGCTCTTGACTTCGCATTTCCTGATCCTTTTCTGTCCTTGAACTTAAAAATCATGTAACTTGTAACATCTGAGTTAATCAAGACATGTAAGCTGGAGTAACTCAACAAGTACACTGTACATGTGCATGTATGCTTGAGTGACTCCTTTTCCTGTATTCATTCTAATAATCTAGGCACCTGAAATATGCTCAAAAAAGCAAGGCTTGCAATACTGAAATATGTTTGTACATTTACATGCATTCATGTATGCACTTGTCAAGAAGTATCTCAATTCTGGTGTATTTTAACCAAAAAGTCAAACAATCAGGAAAATTAACATGTGAACTAAACATACCTTCATGATTGCTGTCCAATCTTCAAGAATTTCCTGATCTCTCAGCTTATAAACAATATAGGGTCTTGGAATTCTGGTTAAGGTTATTTGTTTTGTTGTTTTTACAATCAGTATGTATTAACTGAAACTCCAACTCATGGAGCTCGCCGCAAACCAATGAATATTCAATACTCAAGAAGGATGAGAATCCTGAGAATCAGGATTCTTTACCAGTCTCCAGTTATGGCTTTACACAGAATTGAGTTTCCAAAAATACTCGGAATCACAGCTGAAATGCACTGAACATCAGTCACATCACTAACAACGTACATGTACGAGTGTACGTGTATGTATGCATGTATTGGACACGCACTGCTCTATAGGGTCAAAGTGCCCAGATACATTATTACAATGGACAAAAATCGAAGCACACAATCTGCAATTGTGCATTGGAAAACTGGTTAGACAAAGTGCAGAAATCAAGAGAATGCTAAAAAAATGTCTACTGAAAAAAGAAAAAATGAAAAGGATATCAGCTACTGTAACAGGTTTCTTCTTCCTATCATTAGTGAGATCAAACTTCTTCCCTTTACTCTTGAGGGCCTGTGTTTCATTCCAAAGTTCTGTGTGTTGAAGAAAGGTATGAACATACGTTACAGGCACCTGAAGTCAATGGCTTCCTTTAACATGTCATCATAACTATTGCCTGCAATCATATAAGGTCATTATTTCAATGTGGCACTATCAATCAGGAGATAAGAGCACCTGTCATCACACTAGCTCAACTAAAGTTGCTCGGTATGAGAGGTCAACAGATGATAGTATCGGGATAATGAACTGGCTCACATGAAAAACATTCATTCTTGATTTGGAACATTCAAATCGGACACTCATGAAGTGATTTCTTCTGAACAGGCCCGAATATACAGTAGTAGTCTCAACGTTCTGCCTTTTCATTAAATTATAACAATCCAGCCCTGTATTTGGAAACGCACACATCTTTTGGTGTCACACAAAGCATTTGTGAAGTGCACAGTACATGTACTTCAGTTACTTTCTCAACAAAGTGATAGTTTTCATGAGCAACATCCCAGGCATGTTGTTCCATCCCCTTTAGTCTCACCTGTGGTAAAATCAATATTGTGTCTGTCCTCCTCTAGCCTTCGAAATTTTTCTTCGAGCTCTGCCTTCAGTGCATCTTTCAAAAGCATTTTTTCACTCTGGATAAAAACGACAAAACCAAATTTCAATCTTCAGGCAATTCCACAACATAACATGAGCTACATGTACCAACTCTTTCAATCGTTGACAGAAACTCCCAAAACACACATACATTATCATTTTTTGTTTCACTGTCTTTTCATTGGCATTTGTTTTGCATGCATACATGTATGTCCTATTAAACTTTTCAGCATTCCTTTTGATCTAAATTTTTAAAACCAGTTCATGTTTGGGTTTTTCTTCCCTGAAAAGTTGCTAGGGGTGGTTTTTTTATTCGCAAATTCTTCAAACCTTGCAATTCATTTCTGGCACCCATAAAACATGTAGGTTAGCATAACTTGAGTTAAGGCATCAGAATTTCTCCCCCCCCCCCCAGTTTTTTATGTTCAACTGTTTTTCAACTGCCCTGAAAAAAAAAATTGTGGCACATGCCAGATGTCACCCGCTTCACATACAAATTGTCAATAGCACGTACATGTACAGGGCATCACTGTGGCCATGTGTGTTTCTTGCCAATTGTTTCGATACAAAGGACTTGCTAATTGGAATTTTGTAAGCTTATCTCACTTGTAACTGTGGTTTGCTCCCTAGCAAATCAGTTTACCAAAACAAAGGAGGGTACTTAATCCCCTTAATAAGTGGAAAGGTTCACAGTAGCACCATGCGAAGGAAATATCCCTTATAAGTATGTATGGTTCTGAACCACGCATACTCATAAGAGACCTCCCCACTTATTGCTGTCTTTCACCATGAATAGCCTGAAACTCAATCTTAATCCCCTTCGTTCCTTTGTGTATGGTGTGGTCTCCTAATTCATTTCTAATTACTCAAGAATGGCATTGTAGGTTGGGGGGTCCACTTAGTTGCAGCGTCCACATGTAGGATCATCTTCTGCACTTTGACCCAACCAAGCACAATGCGTTTGAAGCAGATTCAAATGAAAAGCGATAGAAATTTTACAACTCAAAAAGTAAATTATTCATTAAACAATTCAAAAGGAATAGACATTTTCAAACAGGGCAAGAAGTATTGTTCATTTCTTAATAAATCTTGCTAAATTATAGCTGGAGACACTCCTAGATGTGACAGACATGTACTATATGTGTATTACATGTATTATATTGATTGTTATGTACAATTGTGTGTTTTGACATCGCGTGATTTTGTATATGGTTTGTTAATCAATAATCTGCTGGTCAGTACGACCGAATATTTGGATATTTAATAAAATATCTTTGTCATTGGAGCAACAGATGCATCCACGTTAATGCCCATTACAGGGTCCATGAAATGTTTCATTCTTTTTCCTCTTTTTTTATAGATATTGTGGTGTTATGTACCGTTAGCTAAATGTGTAAAAGCCATGTAAATTGGTATATGTGTATAAAACTTGATTGGACAAATGTATTTAAGTCAAAAAGTGACCTTGTAATGAGTCAATGTTAATGTTTGTTCCCCCTTCAGTTTACTGTGATGGAAGTGATACCTTCCCAAAGAATGGAGACCTACATTAGATATCACATAACATTCTACTCATGCAAATAATGGAGTGCCAGGACAATAAGATGATGTTACAGGTGGAAATGAAAGTAATATGAGCACCTTGCAATCAGCATTGATGTCCATACCAAGTTTAAAGTTCTTACAATGTACCATTTGGAAGAAACCTCACAACAAACTTATTGTTAAAAAAAAAAGAAAGAAAGAAAACACACAAACAAATGAGAACTGCAGATCAACTGGGTCATCCAGCAACTTTTCCAGCCAGTGAACATAACACTGTCCACAGAGAAATAGTTTAAAACAAGACATCATGGTTTAGCATGGCCCTTGGAAGCAAATGATACATACAGGTACGAACAGATGGATGCAAGATGCACATGAATTGTTTACACTCCTGACAAGCAAAAAAGGACTACTCGTACGTATTGAGGCAATACTGACAAAACACTGAGACAGACTGATGAAAAGGTGGTTTTTTTTGTCGGACTGACCTCGTGATTTTCATGAGATGCTTTTCCTTCACTTTCATATTTGTTTTTGATGTTGTTGAGTCGGAGTTCTCGTAGTACTCCTGCAATGTGTGTGCGCATTGTCATAGTTTGCTCTAGTTCTGACAGCTTCTTGTAATCCATGGCATCACCTTTTTGAACCTGGCCTAGTTTAGAATCTAGGTGTCCAACCCTCTCCAGATACAACCTGCAAACCAAGAAAAATTTTGTTGAAATAAAAGCTCTTGCTATACCGAAAAACCATTACTCTCAACTTCCATCATTGTGTGTGTGTTGGGGGGGGTGACCATCACTGTGTGTAATGCATGCCAGGGACTTGTTACAATTTTCATCAGTCAGAGGCAATCCCTACAACCCACAGTAAACATGACAAGTTACCTGTCAGTGAATTAAACAGAAATTTTACGATGAAAGAATGTATAAAAATACAGTGTTTTTTAAAGAAAATAATAACCAAATAATTGTAGTATATAATAGCAGTGATTCAGAAATTGAGGTTGAGAATCAGAAACAAGAAAATTAGAAATTGGAGAAACAGACGGGTGCAATACCTGTATTGCAGTTTCCCAACATACATACAAGACCAGGTGTGGTGATCAATGAGCCAAACTTCCCTCAATATCAGTACTCTAACAATGGTTAGTGTAAACAGGAAGCTAACTCTCAAACAGCTAATAACTGTATTTTGTAAAAAAAAAGGTTCTGTTACCATTACAAGGAACTTCTAAATTCAGCTTCTTGATAGCACCCTCTACCAACAATATGACCAAGTCCACTGGCCATGCAAAGACACAATGTATCCCTGTTTAAGTTAAGGGAATATCACCCACAAATTGTCTTGGGCCAAGACTTTTAGATCATTAGGCAGCAGAGCTTGATATTGCATATGTCAAGCATGACACCAATATAAAGGGGGCATTCTTAAGATGTCTGGTGAAAGTACAATTAAATGTCCAGGACTAGACAAAATGGACTTACTGCTCCTTCAGGTCAGTGAACTGACGTTCCAGATCATTCATGTGATTCAAACATTCTATCCTCCTACGTTCACAG
>NW_028257721.1:0-56280 GCF_054643075.1 Acanthaster planci | reverse complement strand
GCACATTCTTATGACGATATTTTCCAAACTAGATCAAATATGGAAATAAAACTTACATGAATTGAATGAGGAATATGTGCTCTTTCAGATAACACCAAAATTGCCAGAATGGGATACGTTTGAGAGTATTTATGCTCGAACACAAGGAGCCTTCTTTCGTGGGAACAGGACTTGTATACCACCGATAAAGTCAGAATTACGCAAAATTAGGAGAAAGGTGACAGGAACTCTGACATCCTTTCGGAGATATCTCCCTAACTACAGCAGATATGGATATAAAACATACATCAATCAATAGGGGAACTTGAGGTCTTCCAAAAGACACTAAAATTGCCATGATTAGATAAGTTTTAGACCATTTATGATCCAATAAATAGAGCCTTGTCTTGACTGTACTGAATTTGCATTGCGGACACCAAGTCAGAATTACTCAAATATATCAATCATTAGCAAAGAACTAGCACATTCATATGAAAATACTTTCCGAACTAGATCAAATATGGAAATAAATCTTACATGAATCGAAAGAGGAACATGTGCTCTTTCAGATAACACCAAGATTGCCAGAATTGGATACGTTTGAGACTATTTATGCTCGAATACACAGAGCCCTTTAATGCGGAAACAGGACCTGTAAAGCACAGATAAAGTCAGAATTACGCAAAATTTGGAGAAAATTGACAAGAACGAGGACATCCTTTTGAAGTTATCTCCCTAACTACAGCAGATATGGATGTAAAACATACATCAATCAATGGGGGAACTTGGGGTCTTCCAAAAGACACTAAAATTGCCATGATTAGATAAGTTTTAGACCATTTATGATCCAATAAATAGAGCCTTGTCTTGACTGTACTGAATTTGCATTGCGGAGAGCAAGTCAGAATTACGCAAAAATAGCAATCAGTACCACAAGAACTAGCACATTCTTATGACGATATTTTCCAAACTAGATCAAATATGGAAATAAAACTTACATGAATTGAATGAGGAATATGTGCTCTTTCAGATAACACCAAAATTGCCAGAATGGGATACGTTTGAGAGTATTTATGCTCGAACACAAGGAGCCTTCTTTCGCGGGAACAGGACTTGTATACCACCGATAAAGTCAGAATTACGCAAAATTAGGAGAAAGGTGACAGGAACTCGGACATCCTTTCGGAGATATCTCCCTAACTACAGCAGATATGGATATAAAACATACATCAATCAATAGGGGAACTTGTGGTCTTCCAAATCTCACAAAATTTGCCATGATTAGATAAGTTTTAGACCATTTATGATCCAATATGTAGAGTCTTGTCTTGACTGTACTGAATTTGCATTGCGGACACCAAGTCAGAATTACTCAAATATATCAATCATCAGCAAAGAACTAGCACATTCATATGACAATACTTTCCGAACTAGATCAAATATGGATATGAAACTTACCTGAATCGAAAGAGGAACATGTGCTCTTTCAGATAACACCAAGATTGCCAGAATTGGATACGTTTGAGACTATTTATGCTCGAATACACAGAGCCCTTTAATGCGGAAACAGGACCTGTAAAGCACAGATAAAGTCAGAATTACGCAAAATTAGGAGAAAATTAACAAGAACGAGGACATCCTTTTGAAGTTATCTCCCTAACTACAGCAGATATGGATGTAAAACATACATCAATCAATGGGGGAACTTGGGGTCTTCCAAAAGACACTAAAATTGCCATGATTAGATAAGTTTTAGACCATTTATGATCCAATAAATAGAGCCTTGTCTTGACTGTACTGAATTTGCATTGCGGACACCAAGTCAGAATTACGCAAAAATAGCAATCAGTACCACAAGAACTAGCACATTCTTATGACGATATTTTCCAAACTAGATCAAATATGGAAATGAAACTTACATGAATTGAAAGAGGAACATGTGCTCTTTTAGATAACACCAAGATTGCCAGATTTGGATACGTTTGAGAGTATTTATGCTCGAACACACGGAGCCCTCTTGTGCGGGAACAGGACCTGTGTACCCTAGATAAAGTCAGAATTACACACAATTAGGAGAAAATTGAGAAGAACGCAGACATCCTTTTGGAGATATCTCCCTAACTACAGCAGATATGGATGTAAAACATACATCAATCAATAGGGGAACTTGAGGTCTTCCAAAAGACACTAAAATTGCCATGATTAGATAAGTTTTAGACCATTTATGATCCAATAAATAGAGCCTTGTCTTGACTGTGCTGAATTTGCATTGCGGACACCAAGTCAGAATTACTCAAATATATCAATCATCAGCAAAGAACTAGCACATTCATATGACAATACTTTCCGAACTAGATCAAATATGGATATGAAACTTACATGAATCGAAAGAGGAACATGTGCTCTTTCAGATAACACCAAGATTGCCAGAATTGGATACGTTTGAGACTATTTATGCTCGAATACACAGAGCCCTTTAATGCGGAAACAGGACCTGTAAAGCACAGATAAAGTCAGAATTACGCAAAATTAGGAGAAAATTGACAAGAACGAGGACATCCTTTTGAAGTTATCTCCCTAACTACAGCAGATATGGATGTAAAACATACATCAATCAATGGGGGAACTTGGGGTCTTCCAAAAGACACTAAAATTGCCATGATTAGATAAGTTTTAGACCATTTATGATCCAATAAATAGAGCCTTGTCTTGACTGTACTGAATTTGCATTGCGGAGAGCAAGTCAGAATTACGCAAAAATAGCAATCAGTACCACAAGAACTAGCACATTCTTATGACGATATTTTCCAAACTAGATCAAATATGGAAATAAAACTTACATGAATTGAAAGAGGAAAATGTGCTCTTTCAGATAACACCAAAATTGCCAGAATGGGATACCTTTGAGAGTATTTATGCTCGAACACACGGAGCCTTCTTTCGCGGGAACAGGACTTGTATACCACCGACAAAGTCAGAATTACGCAAAATTAGGAGAAAGATGACAGGGACTCGGACATCCTTTTGGAGATATCTCCCTAACTGCAGCAGATATGGATATAAAACATACATCAATCAATAGGGGAACTTGTGGTCTTCCAAATCTCACAAAATTTGCCATGATTAGATAAGTTTTAAACCATTTATGATCCAATATGTAGGGTCTTGTCTTGACTGTACTGAATTTGCATTGCGGACACCAAGTCAGAATTACGCAAAAATAGCAATCAGTACCACAAGAACTAGCACATTCTTATGACGATATTTTCCAAACTAGATCAAATATGGAAATAAAACTTACATGAATTGAATGATGAACATGTGCTCTTTCAGATAACACCAAGATTGCCAGAATTGGATACGTTTGAGACTATTTATGCTCGATCACACGGAGCCTTCTTTCGTGGGAACAGGACTTGTATACCACCGATAAAGTCAGAATTACGCAAAATTAGGAGAAAGATGACAGGAACTCGGACATCCTTTTGGAGATATCTCCCTCACTACAGCAGATATGGATATAAAACATACATCAATCAATAGGGGAACTTGTGGTCTTCCAAATCTCACAAAATTTGCCATGATTAGATAAGTTTTAGACCATTTATGATCCAATATGTAGAGTCTTGTCTTGACTGTACTGAATTTGCATTGCGGACACCAAGTCAGAATTACTCAAATATATCAATCATCAGCAAAGAACTAGCACATTCATATGACAATACTTTCCGAACTAGATCAAATATGGATATGAAACTTACATGAATCGAAAGAGGAACATGTGCTCTTTCAGATAACACCAAGATTGCCAGAATTGGATACGTTTGAGACTATTTATGCTCGAATACACAGAGCCCTTTAATGCGGAAACAGGACCTGTAAAGCACAGATAAAGTCAGAATTACGCAAAATTAGGAGAAAATTGACAAGAACGAGGACATCCTTTTGAAGTTATCTCCCTAACTACAGCAGATATGGATGTAAAACATACATCAATCAATAGGGGAACTTGGGGGTCTCTCAAAAGACACTAAAATTGCCATGATTAGATAAGTTTTAGACCATTTATGATCCAATAAATAGAGCCTTGTCTTGACTGTACTGAATTTGCATTGCGGAGAGCAAGTCAGAATTACGCAAAAATAGCAATCAGTACCACAAGAACTAGCACATTCTTATGACGATATTTTCCAAACTAGATCAAATATGGAAATAAAACTTACATGAATTGAAAGAGGAAAATGTGGTCTTTCAGATAACACCAAAATTGCCAGAATGGGATACCTTTGAGAGTATTTATGCTCGAACACACGGAGCCTTCTTTCGCGGGAACAGGACTTGTATACCACCGACAAAGTCAGAATTACGCAAAATTAGGAGAAAGATGACAGGAACTCGGACATCCTTTTGGAGATATCTCCCTAACTGCAGCAGATATGGATATAAAACATACATCAATCAATAGGGGAACTTGTGGTCTTCCAAATCTCACAAAATTTGCCATGATTAGATAAGTTTTAGACCATTTATGATCCAATATGTAGGGTCTTGTCTTGACTGTACTGAATTTGCATTGCGGACACCAAGTCAGAATTACTCAAATATATCAATCATCAGCAAAGAACTAGCACATTCATATGACAATACCTTCCGAACTAGATCAAATATGGATATGAAACTTACATGAATCGAAAGAGGAACATGTGCTCTTTCAGATAACACCAAGATTGCCAGAATTGGATACGTTTGAGACTATTTATGCTCGAATACACAGAGCCCTTTAATGCGGAAACAGGACCTGTAAAGCACAGATAAAGTCAGAATTACGCAAAATTAGGAAAAAATTGACAAGAACGAGGACATCGTTTTGAAGTTATCTCCCTAACTACAGCAGATATGGATGTAAAACATACATCAATCAATGGGGGAACTTGGGGTCTTCCAAAAGACACTAAAATTGCCATGATTAGATAAGTTTTAGACCATTTATGATCCAATAAATAGAGCCTTGTCTTGACTGTACTGAATTTGCATTGCGGAGAGCAAGTCAGAATTACGCAAAAATAGCAATCAGTACCACAAGAACTAGCACATTCTTATGACGATATTTTCCAAACTAGATCACATATGGAAAGGAAACTTACATGAATTGAAAGAGGAACATGTGCTCTTTCAGATAACACCAAAGTTGCCAGAATGGGATACGTTTGAGAGTATTTATGCTCGAACACACGGAGCCTTCTTTCGCGGGAACAGGACTTGTATACCACCGATAAAGTCAGAATTACGCAAAATTAGGAGAAAGATGACAGGAACTCGGACATCCTTTTGGAGATATCTCCCTAACTACAGCAGATATGGATATAAAACATACATCACTCAATAGGGGAACTTGTGGTCTTCCAAATCTCACAAAATTTGCCATGATTAGATAAGTTTTAGACCATTTATGATCCAATATGTAGAGTCTTGTCTTGACTGTACTGAATTTGCATTGCGGACACCAAGTCAGAATTACTCAAATATATCAATCATCAGCAAAGAACTAGCACATTCATATGACAATACCTTCCGAACTAGATCAAATATGGATATGAAACTTACATGAATCGAAAGAGGAACATGTGCTCTTTCAGATAACACCAAGATTGCCAGAATTGGATACGTTTGAGACTATTTATGCTCGAATACACAGAGCCCTTTAATGCGGAAACAGGACCTGTAAAGCACAGATAAAGTCAGAATTACGCAAAATTAGGAAAAAATTGACAAGAACGAGGACATCGTTTTGAAGTTATCTCCCTAACTACAGCAGATATGGATGTAAAACATACATCAATCAATGGGGGAACTTGGGGTCTTCCAAAAGACACTAAAATTGCCATGATTAGATAAGTTTTAGACCATTTATGATCCAATAAATAGAGCCTTGTCTTGACTGTACTGAATTTGCATTGCGGAGAGCAAGTCAGAATTACGCAAAAATAGCAATCAGTACCACAAGAACTAGCACATTCTTATGACGATATTTTCCAAACTAGATCAAATATGGAAATAAAACTTACATGAATTGAAAGAGGAACATGTGCTCTTTCAGATAACACCAAAATTGCCAGAATGGGATACGTTTGAGAGTATTTATGCTCGAACACACGGAGCCTTCTTTCGCGGGAACAGGACTTGTATACCACCGATAAAGTCAGAATTACGCAAAATTAGGAGAAAATTGACAAGAACGAGGACATCCTTTTGGAGATATCTCCCTAACTACAGCAGATATGGATATAAAACATACATCACTCAATAGGGGAACTTGTGGTCTTCCAAATCTCACAAAATTTGCCATGATTAGATAAGTTTTAGACCATTTATGATCCAATATGTAGAGTCTTGTCTTGACTGTACTGAATTTGCATTGCGGACACCAAGTCAGAATTACTCAAATATATCAATCATCAGCAAAGAACTAGCACATTCATATGACAATACTTTCCGAACTAGATCAAATATGGATATGAAACTTACATGAATCGAAAGAGGAACATGTGCTCTTTCAGATAACACCAAGATTGCCAGAATTGGATACGTTTGAGACTATTTATGCTCGAATACACAGAGCCCTTTAATGCGGAAACAGGACCTGTAAAGCACAGATAAAGTCAGAATTACGCAAAATTAGGAGAAAATTGACAAGAACGAGGACATCCTTTTGAAGTTATCTCCCTAACTACAGCAGATATGGATGTAAAACATACATCAATCAATGGGGGAACTTGGGGTCTTCCAAAAGACACTAAAATTGCCATGATTAGATAAGTTTTAGACCATTTATGATCCAATAAATAGAGCCTTGTCTTGACTGTACTGAATTTGCATTGCGGAGAGCAAGTCAGAATTACGCAAAAATAGCAATCAGTACCACAAGAACTAGCACATTCGTATGACGATATTTTCCAAACTAGATCAAATATGGAAATAAAACTTACATGAATTGAAAGAGGAACATGTGCTCTTTCAGATAACACCAAAATTGCCAGAATGGGATACGTTTGAGAGTATATATGCTCGAACACACGGAGCCTTCTTTTGCGGGAACAGGACTTGTATACCACCGATAAAGTCAGAATTACGCAAAATTAGGAGAAAATTGACAAGAACGAGGACATCCTTTTGGAGATATCTCCCTAACTGCAGCAGATATGGATATAAAACATACATCAATCAATAGGGGAACTTGTGGTCTTCCAAATCTCACAAAATTTGCCATAATTAGATAAGTTTTAGACCATTTAAGATCCAATATGTAGAGTCTTGTCTTGACTGTACCGACTTTGCATTGCGGACACCAAGTCAGAATTACTCAAATATATCAATCATCAGCAAAGAACTAGCACATTCATATGACAATACTTTCCGAACTAGATCAAATATGGATATGAAACTTACATGAATCGAAAGAGGAACATGTGCTCTTTCAGATAACACCAAGATTGCCAGAATTGGATACGTTTGAGACTATTTATGCTCGAATACACAGAGCCCTTTAATGCGGAAACAGGACCTGTAAAGCATAGATAAAGTCAGAATTACGCAAAATTAGGAGAAAGTTGACAAGAACGAGGACATCCTTTTGAAGTTATCTCCCTAACTACAGCAGATATGGATGTAAAACATACATCAATCAATAGGGGAACTTGGGGTCTTCCAAAAGAGACTAAAATTGCCATGATTAGATAAGTTTTAGACCATTTATGATCCAATATAGAGAGCCTTGTCTTGACTGTACTGAATTTGCATTGCGGAGACCAAGTCAGAATTACGCAAAAATAGCAATCAGTACCACAAGAACTAGCACATTCTTATGACGATATTTTCCAAACTAGATCAAATATGGAAAGGAAACTTACATGAATTGAAAGAGGAACATGTGCTCTTTTAGATAACACCAAGATTGCCAGATTTGGATACGTTTGAGAGTATTTATGCTCGAACACACGGAGCCCTCTTGTGCGGGAACAGGACCTGTGTACCCTAGATAAAGTCAGAATTACACACAATTAGGAGAAAATTGAGAAGAACGCAGACATCCTTTTGGAGATATCTCCCTAACTACAGCAGATATGGATGTAAAACATACATCAATCAATAGGGGAACTTGAGGTCTTCCAAAAGACACTAAAATTGCCATGATTAGATAAGTTTTAGACCATTTATGATCCAATAAATAGAGCCTTGTCTTGACTGTACTGAATTTGCATTGCGGACACCAAGTCAGAATTACTCAAATATATCAATCATCAGCAAAGAACTAGCACATTCATATGAAAATACTTTCCGAACTAGATCAAATATGGATATGAAACTTACATGAATCGAAAGAGGAACATGTGCTCTTTCAGATAACACCAAGATTGCCAGAATCGGATACGTTTGAGACTATTTATGCTCGAATACACAGAGCCCTTTAATGCGGAAACAGGACCTGTAAAGCACAGATAAAGTCAGAATTACGCAAAATTAGGAGAAAATTGACAAGAACGAGGACATCCTTTTGAAGTTATCTCCCTAACTACAGCAGATATGGATATAAAACATACATCAATCAAATGGGGAACTTGGGGTCTTCTAAAAGACACTAAAATTGCCATGATTAGATAAGTTTTAGACCATTTATGATCCAATATATAGAACTTTGTCTTGACTGTACTGAACTTGCATTGCGGAGACCAAGTCAGAATTACGCAAAAATAGCAATCAGTACCACAAGAACTAGCACATTCTTATGACGATATTTCCAAACTAGATCAAATACGGAAATGAAACTTACATGCATTGAAAGAGGAACATGTGCTCTTTCAGATAAAACCAAGATTGCCAGAATGGGATACGTTTGAGAGTATTAATGCTCGAACACACGGAGCCTTATTGGGCGGGAACAGGACTTGTATACCACCGATAAAGTCAGAATTACGCAAAATTAGGAGAAAGGTGACAGGAACTCGGACATCCTTTTGGAGATATCTCCCTAACTACAGCAGATATGCATATAAAACATACATCAATCAATAGAAAAACTTTTGGTCTTCCAAATCACACTAAATTTGCCATGATTAGATAAGTTTTAGACCATTTATGATCCAATATATAGAGCTTTGTCTTGACTGTACTGAATTTGCATTGCGGACTCCAAGTCAGAATTACTCAAATATATCGATCATCAGCAAAGAACTAGCACATTCATATGACAATACTTTCCGAACTAGATCAAATATGGATATGAAACTTCCATAAATCGAAAGGGAAACATGTGCTCTTTCAGATAACACTAAGATTGCCAGAATTGGATACGTTTGAGACTATTCATGCTCGAACACACGGAGCCCTTTAATGCGGAAACAGGACCTGTAAAGCACAGATAAAGTGAGAATTACGCAAAATTTGGAGAAAATTGACAAGAACGAGGACATCCTTTTGAAGTTATCTCCCTAACTACAGCAGATATGGATGTAAAACATATATCAATCAATAGGGGAACTTGGGGTCTTCCAAAAGACACTAAAATTGCCATGATTAGATAAGTTTTAGACCATTTATGATCCAATAAATAGAGCCTTGTCTTGACTGTACTGAATTTGCATTGCGGACACCAAGTCAGAATTACGCAAAAATAGCAATCAGTACCACAAGAACTAGCACATTCTTATGACGATATTTTCCAAACTAGATCAAATATGGAAATAAAACTTACATGAATTGAAAGAGGAACATGTGCTCTTTCAGATAACACCAAAATTGCCAGAATGGGATACGTTTGAGAGTATTTATGCTCGAACACACGGAGCCTTCTTTCGCGGGAACAGGACTTGTATACCACCGATAAAGTCAGAATTACGCAAAATTAGGAGAAAGATGACAGGAACTCGGACATCCTTTTGGAGATATCTCCCTAACTACAGCAGATATGGATATAAAACATACATCAATCAATAGGGGAACTTGTGGTCTTCCAAATCTCACAAAATTTGCCATGATTAGATAAGTTTTAGACCATTTATGATCCAATATGTAGAGTCTTGTCTTGACTGTACTGAATTTGCATTGCGGACACCAAGTCAGAATTACTCAAATATATCAATCATCAGCAAAGAACTAGCACAATCATATGACAATACTTTCCGAACTAGATCAAATATGGATATGAAACTTACATGAATCGAAAGAGGAACATGTGCTCTTTCAGATAACACCAAGATTGCCAGAATGGGATACGTTTGAGACTATTTATGCTCGAATACACAGAGCCCTTTAATGCGGAAACAGGACCTGTAAAGCATAGATAAAGTCAGAATTACGCAAAATTAGGAGAAAATTGACAAGAACGAGGACATCCTTTTGAAGTTATCTCCCTAACTACAGCAGATATGGATGTAAAACATACATCAATCAATAGGGGAACTTGGGGTCTTCCAAAAGAGACTAAAATTGCCATGATTAGATAAGTTTTAGACCATTTATGATCCAATATGTAGAGCCTTGTCTTGACTGTACTGAATTTGCATTGCGGACTCCAAGTCAGAATTACTCAAATATAGCAATCATCAGCAAAGAACTAGCACATTCTTATGACGATACTTCCCGAACTGGATCAAATATGGATATGAAACTTACATGAATCGAAAGAGGAACATGTGCTCTTTCAGATAACACTAAGATTGCCAGAACTGGATACTTTTGAGACTATTTATGCTCGAATACACAGAGCCCTTTTCTGCATAAACAGGACCTGTAAAGCACAGATAAAGTCAGAATTACGCAAAATTAGGAGAAAGTTGACAAGAACGAGGACATCCTTTTGGAGATATCTCCCTAACTACAGCAGATATGGATATAAAACATGCATCAATCAATAGGGGAACTTGGGGTCTTCCAAAAGACACTAAAATTGCCATGATTAGATAAGTTTTAGACCATTTATGATCCAATATATAGAGCTTTGTCTTGACTGTACTGAATTTGCATTGCGGACACCAAGTCAGAATTACGCAAAAATAGCAATCAGTACCACAAGAACTAGCACATTCTTATGACGATATTTTCCAAACTAGATCAAATATGGAAATGAAACTTACATGAATTGAAAGAGGAACATGTGTTCTTTCAGTTAACACCAGGATTGCCAGATTGGGATACGTTTGAGAGTATTTATGCTCGAACACACGGAGCCTTCTTGCGCGGGAACAGGACTTGTATACCACCGATAAAGTCAGAATTAGGCAAAATTAGGAGAAAGGCGACAGGAACTTGGACATCCTTTTCGAGATATCTCCCTAACTACAGAAGATATGGATATAAAACATACATCAATCAATAGGGGAACTTGTGGTCTTCCAAATCACACTAAATTTGCCATGATTAGATAAGTTTTAGACCATTTATGATCCAATATGTAGAGCCTTGTCTTGACTGTACTGAATTTGCATTGCGGACACCAAGTCAGAATTAATCAAATATATCAATCATCAGCAAAGAACTAGCACATTCATATGACAATACTTTCCGAACTAGATCAAATATGGATATGAAACTTACATGAATCGAAAGAGGAACATGTGCTCTTTCAGATAACACCAAGATTGCCAGAATGGGATACGTTTGAGACTATTTATGCTCGAATACACAGAGCCCTTTAATGCGGAAACAGGACCTGTAAAGCACAGATAAAGTCAGAATTACGCAAAATTAGGAGAAAATTGACAAGAACGAGGACATCCTTTTGAAGTTATCTCCCTAACTACAGCAGATATGGATGTAAAACATACATCAATCAAAGGGGGAACTTGGGGTCTTCCAAAAGACACTAAAATTGCCATGATTAGATAAGTTTTAGACCATTTATGATCCAATAAATAGAGCCTTGTCTTGACTGTACTGAATTTGCATTGCGGAGAGCAAGTCAGAATTACGCAAAAATAGCAATCAGTACCACAAGAACTAGCACATTCTTATGACGATATTTTCCAAACTAGATCACATATGGAAATAAAACTTACATGAATTGAAAGAGGAACATGTGCTCTTTCAGATAACACCAAAAGTGCCAGAATGGGATACGTTTGAGAGTATTTATGCTCGAACACACGGAGCCTTCTTTCGCGGGAACAGGACTTGTATACCACCGATAAAGTCAGAATTACGCAAAATTAGGAGAAAGATGACAGGAACTCGGACATCCTTTTGGAGATATCTCCCTAACTACAGCAGATATGGATATAAAAACATACATCACTCAATAGGGGGAACTTGTGGTCTTCCAAATCTCACAAAATTTGCCATGATTAGATAAGTTTTAGACCATTTATGATCCAATATGTAGAGTCTTGTCTTGACTGTACTGAATTTGCATTCCGGAGAACAAGTCAGAATTACTCAAATAGAGCAATCATCAGCAAAGAACTAGCACAATCATATGAAAATACTTTCCGAACTAGAACAAATATGGATATGAAACTTACATGAATCGAAAGAGGACCATGTGCTCTTTCAGATAACACCAAGATTGCCAGAATGGATACGTTTGAGGACTATTTATTCTCGAATACACAGAGCCCTTTAATGCGGAAACAGGACCTGTAAAGCATAGATAAAGTCAGAATTACGCAAAATTAGGAGAAATTGACAAGAACGAGGACATCCTTTTGAAGGTTATCTCCCTAACTACAGCAGATATGGAGTGTAAAACATACATCAATCAATAGGGGAACTTGGGGTCTTCCAAAAGAGACTAAAATTGCCATGATTAGATAAGTTTTAGACCATTTATGATTCCAATATGTAGAGCCTTGTCGTTGACTGTACCTGAATTTGCATTGCGGACTCCAAGTCAGATTACTCAAATATAGCAATCATCAGCAAAGAACTAGCACATTCTTATGACGATACTTCCCGAACTGGATCAAATATGGATATGAAACTTACATGAATCGAAAGAGGAACATGTGCTCTTTCAGATAACACTAAGATTGCCAGAACTGGATACGTTTGAGACTATTTATGCTCGAATACACAGAGCCCTTTTCTGCATAAACAGGACCTGTAAAGCACAGATAAAGTCAGAATTACGCAAAATTAGGAGAAAGTTGACAAGAACGATGACATCCTTTTGGAGATATCTCCCTAACTACAGCAGATATGGATATAAAACATACATCAATCAATAGGGGAACTTGGGGTCTTCCAAAAGACACTAAAATTGCCATGATTAGATAAGTTTTAGACCATTTATGATCCAATATATAGAGCTTTGTCTTGACTGTACTGAATTTGCATTGCGGACACCAAGTCAGAATTACGCAAAAATAGCAATCAGTAGCACAAGAACTAGCACATTCTTATGACGATATTTTCCAAACTAGATCAAATATGGAAATGAAACTTACATGAATTGAAAGAGGAACATGTGTTCTTTCAGTTAACACCAGGATTGCCAGATTGGGATACGTTTGAGAGTATTTATGCTCGAACACACGGAGCCTTCTTGCGCAGGAACAGGACTTGTATACCACCGATAAAGTCAGAATTAGGCAAAATTAGGAGAAAGGCGACAGGAACTTGGACATCCTTTTCGAGATATCTCCCTAACTACAGAAGATATGGATATAAAACATACATCAATCAATAGGGGAACTTGTGGTCTTCCAAATCACACTAAATTTGCCATGATTAGATAAGTTTTAGACCATTTATGATCCAATATGTAGAGCCTTGTCTTGACTGTACTGAATTTGCATTGCGGACACCAAGTCAGAATTAATCAAATATATCAATCATCAGCAAAGAACTAGCACATTCATATGACAATACTTTCCGAACTAGATCAAATATGGATATGAAACTTACATGAATCGAAAGAGGAACATGTGCTCTTTCAGATAACACCAAGATTGCCAGAATGGGATACGTTTGAGACTATTTATGCTCGAATACACAGAGCCCTTTAATGCGGAAACAGGACCTGTAAAGCACAGATAAAGTCAGAATTACGCAAAATTAGGAGAAAATTGACAAGAACGAGGACATCCTTTTGAAGTTATCTCCCTAACTACAGCAGATATGGATGTAAAACATACATCAATCAATGGGGGAACTTGGGGTCTTCCAAAAGACACTAAAATTGCCATGATTAGATAAGTTTTAGACCATTTATGATCCAATAAATAGAGCCTTGTCTTGACTGTACTGAATTTGCATTGCGGAGAGCAAGTCAGAATTACGCAAAAATAGCAATCAGTACCACAAGAACTAGCACATTCTTATGACGATATTTTCCAAACTACATCAAATATGGAAATAAAACTTACATGAATTGAAAGAGGAACATGTGCTCTTTCAGATAACACCAAGATTGCCAGAATGGGATATGTTTGAGAGTATTTATGCTCGAACACACGGAGCCTTCTTTCGCGGGAACAGGACTTGTATACCACCGATAAAGTCAGAATTACGCAAAATTAGGAGAAAATTGACAAGAACGAGGACATCCTTTTGGAGATATCTCCCTAACTACAGCAGATATGGATATAAAACATACATCACTCAATAGGGGAACTTGTGGTCTTCCAAATCTCACAAAATTTGCCATGATTAGATAAGTTTTAGACCATTTATGATCCAATATGTAGAGTCTTGTCTTGACTGTACTGAATTTGCATTGCGGACACCAAGTCAGAATTACTCAAATATATCAATCATCAGCAAAGAACTAGCACATTCATATGACAATACTTTCCGACCTAGATCAAATATGGATATGAAACTTACATGAATCGAAAGAGGAACATGTGCTCTTTCAGATAACACCAAGATTGCCAGAATTGGATACGTTTGAGACTATTTATGCTCGAATACACAGAGCCCTTTAATGCGGAAACAGGACCTGTAAAGCATAGATAAAGTCAGAATTACGCAAAATTAGGAGAAAGTTGACAAGAACGAGGACATCCTTTTGAAGTTATCTCCCTAACTACAGCAGATATGGATGTAAAACATACATCAATCAAAGGGGGAACTTGGGGTCTTCCAAAAGACACTAAAATTGCCATGATTAGATAAGTTTTAGACCATTTATGATCCAATAAATAGAGCCTTGTCTTGACTGTACTGAATTTGCATTGCGGAGAGCAAGTCAGGATTACGCAAAAATAGCAATCAGTACCACAAGAACTAGCACATTCTTATGACGATATTTTCCAAACTAGATCACATATGGAAATAAAACTTACATGAATTGAAAGAGGAACATGTGCTCTTTCAGATAACACCAAAAGTGCCAGAATGGGATACGTTTGAGAGTATTTATGCTCGAACACACGGAGCCTTCTTTCGCGGGAACAGGACTTGTATACCACCGATAAAGTCAGAATTACGCAAAATTAGGAGAAAGATGACAGGAACTCGGACATCCTTTTGGAGATATCTCCCTAACTACAGCAGATATGGATATAAAACATACATCACTCAATAGGGGAACTTGTGGTCTTCCAAATCTCACAAAATTTGCCATGATTAGATAAGTTTTAGACCATTTATGATCCAATATGTAGAGTCTTGTCTTGACTGTACTGAATTTGCATTGCGGACACCAAGTCAGAATTACTCAAATATATCAATCATCAGCAAAGAACTAGCACAATCATATGACAATACTTTCCGAACTAGATCAAATATGGATATGAAACTTACATGAATCGAAAGAGGAACATGTGCTCTTTCAGATAACACCAAGATTGCCAGAATGGGATACGTTTGAGACTATTTATGCTCGAATACACAGAGCCCTTTAATGCGGAAACAGGACCTGTAAAGCATAGATAAAGTCAGAATTACGCAAAATTAGGAGAAAATTGACAAGAACGAGGACATCCTTTTGAAGTTATCTCCCTAACTACAGCAGATATGGATGTAAAACATACATCAATCAATAGGGGAACTTGGGGTCTTCCAAAAGAGACTAAAATTGCCATGATTAGATAAGTTTTAGACCATTTATGATCCAATATGTAGAGCCTTGTCTTGACTGTACTGAATTTGCATTGCGGACTCCAAGTCAGAATTACTCAAATATAGCAATCATCAGCAAAGAACTAGCACATTCTTATGACGATACTTCCCGAACTGGATCAAATATGGATATGAAACTTACATGAATCGAAAGAGGAACATGTGCTCTTTCAGGATAACACTAAGATTGCCAGAAGTGGATACTTTTGAGACTATTTATGCTCGAATACACAGAGCCCTTTTCTGCATAAACAGGACCTGTAAAGCACAGATAAAGTCAGAATTACGCAAAATTAGGAGAAAGTTGACAAGAACGAGGACATCCTTTTGGAGATATCTCCCTAACTACAGCCAGATATGGATATAAAACATGCATCAATCAATAGGGGAACTTGGGGTCTTCCAAAAGACACTAAAATTGCCATGATTAGATAAGTTTTAGACCATTTATGATCCCAATATATAGAGCTTTGTCCTTGACTGTACTGAATTTGCATTGCGGACACCAAGTCAGAATTACGCAAGAATAGCAATCAGTAGCACAAAAAACTAGCACATTCTTACGACGATATTTTCCAACTAGATCAAATATGGAAATGAAAACTTACATGAATTGAAAGAGGAACATGTGTTCTTTCAGTTAAACACCAGGATTGCCAGATTGGGATACGTTTGAGAGTATTTATGCTCGAACACACGGAGCCTTCTTGCGCAGGAACAGGGACTTGTATACCACCGATAAAGTCAGAATTAGGCCAAAATTAGGAGAAAGGCGACAGGAACTTGGACATCCTTTTCGAGATATCTCCCTAACTACAGAAGATATGGATATAAAACATACATCAATCAATAGGGGAACTTGTGGTCTTCCAAATCACACTAAATTTGCCATGATTAGATAAGTTTTAGACCATTTATGATCCAATATGTAGAGCCTTGTCTTGACTGTACTGAATTTGCATTGCGGACACCAAGTCAGAATTAATCAAATATATCAATCATCAGCAAAGAACTAGCACATTCATATGACAATACTTTCCGAACTAGATCAAATATGGATATGAACTTACCATGAATCGAAAGAGGAACATGTGCTCTTTCAGATAACACCAAGATTGCCAGAATGGGATACGTTTGAGACTATTTATGCTCGAATACACAGAGCCCTTTAATGCGGAAACAGGACCTGTAAAGCACAGATAAAGTCAGAATTACGCAAAATTAGGAGAAAATTGACAAGAACGAGGACATCCTTTTGAAGTTATCTCCCTAACTACAGCAGATATGGATGTAAAACATACATCAATCAATGGGGGAACTTGGGGTCTTCCAAAAGACACTAAAATTGCCATGATTAGATAAGTTTTAGACCATTTATGATCCAATAAATAGAGCCTTGTCTTGACTGTACTGAATTTGCATTGCGGAGAGCAAGTCAGAATTACGCAAAAATAGCAATCAGTACCACAAGAACTAGCACATTCTTATGACGATATTTTCCAAACTACATCAAATATGGAAATAAAACTTACATGAATTGAAAGAGGAACATGTGCTCTTTCAGATAACACCAAGATTGCCAGAATGGGATATGTTTGAGAGTATTTATGCTCGAACACACGGAGCCTTCTTTCGCGGGAACAGGACTTGTATACCACCGATAAAGTCAGAATAACGCAAAAATAGGAGAAAGTTGACAAGAACGAGGACATCCTTTTGGACGATAATCTCCCCTAACTACCAGCAGATATGGATATAAAAACATACATCACTCAATAGGGGAACTTGTGGTCTTCCAAATCTCACAAAATTTGCACATGATTAGATAAGTTTTAGACCATTTATGCTCCAATATGTAGAGTCTTGTCTTGACTGTACTGAATTTGCATTGCGGACACCAAGTCAGAATTACTCAAATATATCAATCATCAGCAAAGAACTAGCACATTCATATGACAATACTTTCCGACCCTAGATCAAACTATGGATACTGGAAACCTCCATGAATCGATAGAGGTAAATGTGCCCTTTCCGATAACACCACGATTGCCAGAATTGGGTACGATTTAGGGTATTTATGCTCGAATACACAGAGACCTTTAATGCGGAAACAGGACCTGTATACCCCCGATAAAGTCAGAATTACGTACAATTAGGAGAATGTTAACAAGAACGAAGACATCCTTTTGACGTTATCTCCCTTACTACAGCAGATATGGATATAAAACATACATCAATCAAAAGGGGAACTTGGGGTCTTTTAAAAGACACTAAAATTGCCATGATTAGATACGTTTTAGACCATTTATGTTCCAATATATAGAGCCTTGTCTTGACTGCACTGAATTTGCATTGCGGAGACCAAGTCAGAATTACGCAAAAATAGCAATCAGTACCACAAGAACTAGCACATTGTTATGACGATATTTTCCAAACTAGATCAAATATGGAAATGAAACTTACATGAATTGAAAGAGGAACATGTGCTCTTTCAGATAAAACCAAGATTGCTAGAATGGGATACGTTTGAGAGTATTTATGCTCGAACACACGGAGCCTTCTTGCGCGGGAACAGGACCTGCATACCTTAGAAAAAGTCAGAATTACGCAGAATTAGGAGAAAGGTGACAGGAACTCGGACATCCTTTTGGAGATATCTCCCTAACTACAGCAGATATGGATATAAAACATACATCAATCAATAGGGGAACTTGAGGTCTTCCAAAAGACACTAAAATTGCCATGATTAGATAAGTTTTAGACCATTTATGATCCAATATAAAGAGCTTTGTCTTGACTGTACTGAATTTGCATTGCGGACACCAAGTCAGAATTACTCAAATATATCAATCATCAGCAAAGAACTAGCACATTCATATGAAAATACTTTCCGAACTAGATCAAATATGGATATGAAACTTACATGAATCGAAAGAGGAACATGTGCTCTTTCAGATAACACCAAGATTGCCAGAATCGGATACGTTTGAGACTATTTATGCTCGAATACACAGAGCCCTTTAATGCGGAAACAGGACCTGTAAAGCACAGATAAAGTCAGAATTACGCAAAATTAGGAGAAAATTGACAAGAACGAGGACATCCTTTTGAAGTTATCTCCCTAACTACAGCAGATATGGATGTAAAACATACATCAATCAATGGGGGAACTTGGGGTCTTCCAAAAGACACTAAAATTGCCATGATTAGATAAGTTTTAGACCATTTATGATCCAATAAATAGAGCCTTGGTCTTGACTGTACTGAATTTTGCATTGCGGACACCAAGTCAGAATTACGCAAAAATAGCAATCAGTACCACAAGAACTAGCACATTCTTATGACGATATTTTCCAAACTAGATCAAATATGGAAATAAAACTTACATGAATTGAAAGAGGAACATGTGCTCTTTCAGATAACACCAAAATTGCCAGAATGGGATACGTTTGAGAGTATTTATGCTCGAACACACGGAGCCTTCTTTCGCGGGAACAGGACTTGTATACCACCGATAAAGTCAGAATTACGCAAAATTAGGAGAAAGATGACAGGAACTCGGACATCCTTTCGGAGATATCTCCCTAACTACAGTAGATATGGATATAAAACATACATCAATCAATAGGGGAACTTGTGGTCTTCCAAATCTCACAAAATTTGCCATGATTAGATAAGTTTTAGACCCATTTTTGATCCAATATGTACAGTGTTGTCTTGACTGTACTGACTTTGCATTGCGGACACCAAGTCAGAATTACTCAAATATATCAATCATCAGCAAAGAACTAGCACTTTCATATGACAATACTTTCCGAACTAGATCAAATATGGATATGAAACTTACATGAATCGAAAGAGGAACATGTGCTCTTTCAGATAACACCAAGATTGCCAGAATTGGATACGTTTGAGACTATTTATGCTCGAATACACAGAGCCCTTTAATGCGGAAACAGGACCTGTAAAGCACAGATAAAGTCAGAATTACGCAAAATTAGGAGAAAATTGACAAGAACGAGGACATCCTTTTGAAGTTATCTCCCTAACTACAGCAGATATGGATGTAAAACATACATCAATCAATGGGGGAACTTGGGGTCTTCCAAAAGACACTAAAATTGCCATGATTAGATAAGTTTTAGACCATTTATGATCCAATAAATAGAGCCTTGTCTTGACTGTACTGAATTTGCATTGCGGACACCAAGTCAGAATTACGCAAAAATAGCAATCAGTACCACAAGAACTAGCACATTCGTATGACGATATTTTCCAAACTAGATCATATATGGAAATAAAACTTACATGAATTGAAAGAGGAACATGTGCTCTTTCAGATAACACAAAAATTGCCAGAATGGGATACGTTTGAGAGTATTTATGCTCGAACACACGGAGCCTTCTTTCGCGGGAACAGGACTTGTATACCACCGATAAAGTCAGAATTACGCAAAATTAGGAGAAAGATGACAGGAACTCGGACATCCTTTTGGAGATATCTCCCTAACTGCAGCAGATATGGATATAAAACATACATCAATCAATAGGGGAACTTGTGGTCTTCCAAATCTCACAAAATTTGCCATGATTAGATAAGTTTTAGACCATTTAAGATCCAATATGTAGAGTCTTGTCTTGACTGTACTGAATTTGCATTGCGGACACCAAGTCAGAATTACTCAAATATATCAATCATCAGCAAAGAACTAGCACATTCATATGACAATACTTTCCGAACTAGATCAAATATGGATATGAAACTTACATGAATCGAAAGAGGAACATGTGCTCTTTCAGATAACACCAAGATTGCCAGAATTGGATACGTTTGAGACTATTTATGCTCGAATACACAGAGCCCTTTAATGCGGAAACAGGACCTGTAAAGCACAGATAAAGTCAGAATTACGCAAAATTTGGAGAAAATTGACAAGAACGAGGACATCCTTTTGAAGTTATCTCCCTAACTACAGCAGATATGGATGTAAAACATACATCAATCAATAGGGGAACTTGGGGTCTTCCAAAAGACACTAAAATTGCCATGATTAGATAAGTTTTAGACCATTTATGATCCAATAAATAGAGCCTTGTCTTGACTGTACTGAATTTGCATTGCGGACACCAAGTCAGAATTACGCAAAAATAGCAATCAGTACCACAAGAACTAGCACATTCTTATGACGATATTTTCCAAACTAGATCAAATATGGAAATGAAACTTACATGAATTGAAAGAGGAACATGTGCTCTTTCAGATAACACCAAGATTGCCAGATTGGCATACGTTTGAGAGTATTTATGCTCGAACACACGGAGCCCTCTTGTGCGGGAACAGGACCTGTGTACCTTAGATAAAGTCAGAATTACACACAATTAGGAGAAAATTGAGAAGAACGCAGACATCCTTTTGGAGATATCTCCCTAACTACAGCAGATATGGATGTAAAACATACATCAATCAATAGGGGAACTTGAGGTCTTCCAAAAGACACTAAAATTGCCATGATTAGATAAGTTTTAGACCATTTATGATCCAATAAATAGAGCCTTGTCTTGACTGTACTGAATTTGCATTGCGGACACCAAGTCAGAATTACGCAAAAATAGCAATCAGTACCACAAGAACTAGCACATTCTTATGACGATATTTTCCAAACTAGATCAAATATGGAAAAAAAACTTACATGAATTGAATGATGAACATGTGTTCTTTCAGATAACACCAAAATTGCCAGAATTGATACGTTTGAGAGTATTTATGCTCGAACACACGGAGCCTTCTTTCGTGGGAACAGGACTTGTATACCACCGATAAAGTCAGAATTACGCAAAATTAGGAGAAAGATGACAGGAACTCGGACATCCTTTTGGAGATATCTCCCTCACTACATCAGAAATGGATATAAAACATACATCAATCAATAGGGGAACTTGTGGTCTTCCAAATCTCACAAAATTTGCCATGATTAGATAAGTTTTAGACCATTTATGATCCAATATGTAGAGTCTTGTCTTGACTGTACTGAATTTGCATTGCGGACACCAAGTCAGAATTACTCAAATATATCAATCATCAGCAAAGAACTAGCACATTCATATGACAATACTTTCCGAACTAGATCAAATATGGATATGAAACTTACATGAATCGAAAGAGGAACATGTGCTCTTTCAGATAACACCAAGATTGCCAGATTGGGATACGTTTGAGAGTATTTATGCTCGAACACACGGAGCCCTCTTGTGCGGGAACAGGACCTGTGTACCTTAGATAAAGTCAGAATTACACACAATTAGGAGAAAATTGAGAAGAACGCAGACATCCTTTTGAAGTTATCTCCCTAACTACAGCAGATATGGATGTAAAACATACATCAATCAATGGGGGAACTTGGGGTCTTCCAAAAGACACTAAAATTGCCATGATTAGATAAGTTTTAGACCATTTATGATCCAATAAATAGAGCCTTGTCTTGACTGTACTGAATTTGCATTGCGGAGAGCAAGTCAGAATTACGCAAAAATAGCAATCAGTACCACAAGAACTAGCACATTCTTATGACGATATTTTCCAAACTAGATCAAATATGGAAATAAAACTTACATGAATTGAAAGAGGAACATGTGCTCTTTCAGATAACACCAAAATTGCCAGAATGGGATACCTTTGAGAGTATTTATGCTCGAACACACGGAGCCTTCTTTCGTGGGAACAGGACTTGTATACCACCGATAAAGTCAGAATTAAGCAAAATTAGGAGAAAGATGACAGGAACTCGGACATCCTTTCGGAGATATCTCCCTAACTACAGCAGATATGGATATAAAACATACATCAATCAATAGGGGAACTTGTGGTCTTCCAAATCTCACAAAATTTGCCATGATTAGATAAGTTTTAGACCATTTATGATCCAATATGTAGAGTCTTGTCTTGACTGTACTGACTTTGCATTGCGGACACCAAGTCAGAATTACTCAAATATATCAATCATCAGCAAAGAACTAGCACATTCATATGACAATACCTTCCGAACTAGATCAAATATGGATATGAAACTTACATGAATCGAAAGAGGAACATGTGCTCTTTCAGATAACACCAAGATTGCCAGAATTGGATACGTTTGAGACTATTTATGCTCGAATACACAGAGCCCTTTAATGCAGAAACAGGACCTGTAAAGCACAGATAAAGTCAGAATTACGCAAAATTAGGAAAAAATTTACAAGAACGAGGACATCGTTTTGAAGTTATCTCCCTAACTACAGCAGATATGGATGTAAAACATACATCAATCAATGGGGGAACTTGGGGTCTTCCAAAAGACACTAAAATTGCCATGATTAGATAAGTTTTAGACCATTTATGATCCAATAAATAGAGCCTTGTCTTGACTGTACTGAATTTGCATTGCGGAGAGCAAGTCAGAATTACGCAAAAATAGCAATCAGTACCACAAGAACTAGCACATTCTTATGACGATATTTTCCAAACTAGATCACATATGGAAATAAAACTTACATGAATTGAAAGAGGAACATGTGCTCTTTCAGATAACACCAAAATTGCCAGAATGGGATACGTTTGAGAGTATTTATGCTCGAACACACGGAGCCTTCTTTCGCGGGAACAGGACTTGTATACCACCGATAAAGTCAGAATTACGCAAAATTAGGAGAAAGATGACAGGAACTCGGACATCCTTTTGGAGATATCTCCCTAACTACAGCAGATATGGATATAAAACATACATCACTCAATAGGGGAACTTGTGGTCTTCCAAATCTCACAAAATTTGCCATGATTAGATAAGTTTTAGACCATTTATGATCCAATATGTAGAGTCTTGTCTTGACTGTACTGAATTTGCATTGCGGACACCAAGTCAGAATTACTCAAATATATCAATCATCAGCAAAGAACTAGCACAATCATATGACAATACTTTCCGAACTAGATCAAATATGGATATGAAACTTACATGAATCGAAAGAGGAACATGTGCTCTTTCAGATAACACCAAGATTGCCAGAATGGGATACGTTTGAGACTATTTATGCTCGAATACACAGAGCCCTTTAATGCGGAAACAGGACCTGTAAAGCATAGATAAAGTCAGAATTACGCAAAATTAGGAGAAAATTGACAAGAACGAGGACATCCTTTTGAAGTTATCTCCCTAACTACAGCAGATATGGATGTAAAACATACATCAATCAATAGGGGAACTTGGGGTCTTCCAAAAGAGACTAAAATTGCCATGATTAGATAAGTTTTAGACCATTTATGATCCAATATGTAGAGCCTTGTCTTGACTGTACTGAATTTGCATTGCGGACTCCAAGTCAGAATTACTCAAATATAGCAATCATCAGCAAAGAACTAGCACATTCTTATGACGATACTTCCCGAACTGGATCAAATATGGATATGAAACTTACATGAATCGAAAGAGGAACATGTGCTCTTTCAGATAACACTAAAATTGCCAGAACTGGATACTTTTGAGACTATTTATGCTCGAATACACAGAGCCCTTTTCTGCATAAACAGGACCTGTAAAGCACAGATAAAGTCAGAATTAGGCAAAATTAGGAGAAAATTTACAAGAACGCGGACATCCTTTTGAAGTTATCTCCCTAACTACAGCAGATATGGATGTAAAACATACATCAATCAATAGGAGAACTTGGGGTCTTCCAAAAGACACTAAAATTGTCATGACTAGATAAGTTTTAGACCATTTATGTTCCAATATATAGAGCCTTGTCTTGACTGTACTGAATTTGAATTGAAGAGACAGAGTCAGAATTACGCAAAAATAGCAATCAATTGCACAAGATCTAGCACATTCTTATGACGATATTTCCAAAACTAGATCAAATATGGAAATGAAACTTACATGAATTGAAAGAGGAACATGTGCTCTTTCAGATAACACCAGGATTGCCAGAATGGGATACGTTTGAGAGTATTTATGCTCGAACACACGGAGCCTTCTTTCGCGGGAACAGGACTTGTGTACCACCGATAAAGTCAGAATTACGCAAAATTAGGAGAAAGGTGACAGGAACTTGGACATCCTTTTGGAGATATCTCCCTAACTACAGCAGATATGGATATAAAACATACATCAATCAATAGGGGAACTTGTGGTCTTCCAAATCACACTAAATTTGCCATGATTAGATAAGTTTTAGACCATTTATGATCCAATATGTAGAGCCTTGTCTTGACTGTACTGAATTTGCATTGCGGACTCCAAGTCAGAATTTGTCAAATATAGCAATCATCAGCAAAGAACTAGCACATTCTTATGACGATACTTTCCGAACTTGATCAAATATGGATATGAAACTTACATGAATCGAAAGAGGAACATGTGCTCTTTCAGATAACACCAAGATTGTCAGAATGGGATACGTTTGAGAGTATTTATGCTCGAACACACGGAGCCTTCTTGCGCGGGAACAGGACCTGTGTACCTTAGATAAAGTCAGAATTACGCACAATTAGGAGAATGTTGACAAGAACGCGGACATTCTTTTGGAGATATCTCCCTAACTACAGCAGATATGGATATAAAACATACATCAATCAATAGGGGAACTTGAGGTCTTCCAAAAGACACTTAAATTGCCATGATTAGATAAGTTTTAGACCATTTATGATCCAATATATAGAGCCTTGTCTTGATTGTACTGAATTTGCATTGCAGAGACCAAGTCAGAATTATGCAAAAATAGCAATCAGTACCACAAGAACTAACACATTCTTATGACGATATTTTCCAAACTAGATCAAATATGGAAATGAAACTTACATGAATTGAAAGAGGAACATGTGTTCTTTCAGTTAACACCAGGATTGCCAGATTGGGATACGTTTGAGAGTATTTATGCTCGAACACACGGAGCCTTCTTGCGCGGGAACAGGACTTGTATACCACCGATAAAGTCAGAATTAGGCAAAATTAGGAGAAAGGTGACAGGAACTTGGACATCCTTTTGGAGATATCTCCCTAACTACAGCAGATATGGATATAAAACATACATCAATCAATAGGGGAACTTGTGGTCTTCCAAATCACACTAAATTTGCCATGATTAGATAAGTTTTAGACCATTTATGATCCAATATGTAGAGTCTTGTCTTGACTGTACTGAATTTGCATTGCGGACTCCAAGTCAGAATTACTCAAATATAGCAATCATCAGCAAAGAGCTAGCACATTCTTATGACGATACTTCCCGAACTAGATCAAATATGGATATGAAACTTACATGAATCGAAAGAGGAACATGTGCTCTTTCAGATAACACTAAGATTGCCAGAACTGGATACGTTTGAGACTATTTATGCTCGAATACACAGAGCCCTTTTCTGCGGAAACAGGACCTGTAAAGCACAGATAAAGTCAGAATTGCGCAAAATTAGGAGAAAGTTGACAAGAACGCAGACATCCCTTTGGAGATATCTCCCTAACTACAGCAGATATGGATATAAAACATACATCAATCAATAGGGGAACTTGTGGTCTTCCAAATCTCACAAAATTTGCCATGATTAGATAAGTTTTAGACCATTTATGATCCAATATGTAGAGTCTTGTCTTGACTGTACTGAATTTGCATTGCGGACACCAAGTCAGAATTACTCAAATATAGCAATCATCAGCAAAGAACTAGCACATTCTTATGAAGATACTTCCCGATCTGGATCAAATATGGATATGAAACTTACATGAATCGAAAGAGGAACATGTGCTCTTTCAGATAACATTAATATTGCCAGAACTGGATACGTTTGAGACTATTTATGCTCGAATACACAGAGCCCTTTTCTGCGGAAACAGGACTTGTATACCACCGATAAAGTCAGAATTAGGCAAAATTAGGAGAAAATTTACAAGAACGCGGACATCCTTTTGAAGTTATCTCCCTAACTACAGCAGATATGGATGTAAAACATACATCAATCAATAGGAGAACTTGGGGTCTTCCAAAAGACACTAAAATTGTCATGATTAGATAAGTTTTAGACCATTTATGATCCAATATATAGAGCCTTGTCTTGACTGTACTGAATTTGAATTGAAGAGACAGAGTCAGAATTACGCAAAAATAGCAATCAATTGCACAAGATCTAGCACATTCTTATGACGATATTTCCAAAACTAGATCAAATATGGAAATGAAACTTACATGAATTGAAAGAGGAACATGTGCTCTTTCAGATAACACCAGGATTGCCAGATTGGGATACGTTTGAGAGTATTTATGCTCGAACACACGGAGCCTTCTTGCGCTAAAAACAGGACTTGTTTACCACCGATAAAATCAGAATTAGGCAAAATTAGGAGAAAGGTGACAGGAACTTGGACATCCTTTTGGAGATATCTCCCTAACTACAGCAGATATGGATATAAAACATACATCAATCAATAGGGGAACTTGTGGTCTTCCAAATCACACTAAATTTGCCATGATTAGATAAGTTTTAGACCATTTATGATCCAATATGTAGAGTCTTGTCTTGACTGTACTGAATTTGCATTGCGGACTCCAAGTCAGAATTACTCAAATATAGCAATCATCAGCAAAGAACTAGCACATTCTTATGACGATACTTCCCGAACTAGATCAAATATGGATATGAAACTTACATGAATCGAAAGAGGAACATGTGCTCTTTCAGATAACACCAAGATTGCCAGAATTGGATACGTTTGAGACTATTTATGCTCGAATACACAGAGCCCTTTTCTGCGGAAACAGGACCTGTATACCACCGATAAAGTCAGAATTACGCACAATTAGGAGAATGTTGACAAGAACGGGGGCATCCTTTTGGAGATATCTCCCTAACTACAGCAGATATGGATATAAAACATACATCAATCAATAGGGGAACTTGGGGTCTTCCAAAAGACACTAAAATTGCCATGATTAGATAAGTTTTAGACCATTTATGCTCCAATATATAGAGCCTTGTCTTGACTGTACTGAATTTGCATTGCGGAGACCAAGTCAGAATTACGCAAAAATAGCAATCAGTAGCACAAGAACTAGCACATTCTTATGACGATATTTTCCAAACTAGATCAAATATGGAAATGAAACTTACATGAATTGAAAGAGGAACATGTGCTCTTTCAGATAACACCAAGATTGCCAGAATGGGATACGTTTGAGAGTATTTATGCTCGAACACACGGAGCCTTCTTGCGCGGGAACAGGACTTGTATACCACCGATAAAGTCAGAATTACGCAAAATTAGGAGAAAATTGACAAGAACGCGGACATCCTTTTGGAGATATCTCCCTAACTACAGCAGATATGGATATAAAACATACATCAATCAATAGGGGAACTTGGGGTCTTCCAAAAGACACTAAAATTGCCATGATTAGATAAGTTTTAGACCATTTATGTTCCAATATATAGAGCCTTGTCTTGACTGTACTGAATTGGAATTGAAGAGACGGAGTCAGAATTACGCAAAAATAGCAATCAATTGCACAAGATCTAGCACATTCTTATGACGATATTTCCAAAACTAGATCAAATATGGAAATGAAACTTACATGAATTGAAAGAGGAACATGTGCTCTTTCAGATAACACTAAGATTGCCAGAACTGGATACGTTTGAGACTATTTATGCTCGAATACACAGAGCCCTTTTCTGCGGAAACAGGACCTGTAAAGCACAGATAAAGTCAGAATTACGCAAAATTAGGAGAATGTTGACAAGAACGCGGACATCCTTTTGAAGTTATCTCCCTAACTACAGCAGATATGGATATAAAACATACATCAATCAATAGGGGAACTTGGGGTCTTCCAAAAGACACTAAAATTGTCATGATTAGATAAGTTTTAGACCATTTATGTTCCAATATATAGAGCCTTGTCTTGACTGTACTGAATTTGCATTGAAGAGACAGAGTCAGAATTACGCAAAAATAGCAATCAATTGCACAAGATCTAGCACATTCTTATGACGATATTTCCAAAACTAGATCAAATATGGAAATGAAACTTACATGAATTGAAAGAGGAACATGTGCTCTTTCAAATAACACCAAGATTGCCAGAATGGGATACGTTTGAGAGTATTTATGCTCGAACACACGGAGCCTTCTTGCGCGGGAACAGGACTTGTGTACCACAGATAAAGTCAGAATTAGGCAAAATTAGGAGAAAGGTGACAGGAACTTGGACATCCTTTTGGAGATATCTCCCTAACTACCGCAGATATGGATATAAAACATACATCAATCAATAGGGGAACTTGTGGTCTTCCAAATCACACTAAATTTGCCATGATTAGATAGGTTTTAGACCATTTATGATCCAATATGTAGAGCCTTGTCTTGACTGTACTGAATTTGCATTGCGGACTCCAAGTCAGAATTTGTCAAATATAGCAATCATCAGCAAAGAACTAGCACATTCTTATGACGATACTTTCCGAACTTGATCAAATATGGATATGAAACTTACATGAATCGAAAGAGGAACATGTGCTCTTTCAGATAACACCAAGATTGTCAGAATGGGATACGTTTGAGAGTATCTATGCTCGAACACACGGAGCCTTCTTGCGCGGGAACAGGACCTGTGTACCTTAGATAAAGTCAGAATTACGCACAATTAGGAGAATGTTGACAAGAACGCGGACATTCTTTTGGAGATATCTCCCTAACTACAGCAGATATGGATATACAACATACATCAATCAAAAGGGGAACTTGAGGTCTTCCAAAAGACACTAAAATTGCCACGATTAGATAAGTTTTAGACCATTTATGCTCCAATATATAGAGCCCTGTCTTGACTGTACTGAATTTGCATTGCAGAGACCAAGTCAGAATTATGCAAAAATAGCAATCAGTACCACAAGAACTACCACATTCTTATGACGATATTTTCCAAACTAGATCAAATATGGAAATGAAACTTACATGAATTGAAAGAAGAACATGTGCTCTTTCAAATAACACCAAGATTGCCAGAATGGGATACGTTTGAGAGTATTTATGCTCGAACACGGAGCCTTCTTTTGCGGGAACAGGAATTGTGTACCACCGATAAAGTCAGAATTACGCAAAATTAGGAGAAAGGTGACAGGGACTCGGACATCCTTTTCGAGATATCTCCCTAACTACAGCAGATATGGATATAAAACATACATCAATCAATAGGGGAACTTGTGGTCTTCCAAATCACACTAAATTTGCCATGATTAGATAAGTTTTAGACCATTTATGATCCAATAGGAAGAGCCTTGTCTTGACTGTACTGAATTTGCATTGCGGACTCCAAGTCAGAATTACTCAAATATAGCAATCATCAGCAAAGAACTAGCACATTCTTATGACGATACGTCCCTAACTAGATCAAATATGGATATGAAACTTACATGAATCAAAAGAGGAACATGTGGTCTTTCAGATAACACCAAGATTGCCAGAATTGGGTACGTTGGAGACTATTTATGCTCGAATACACAGAGCCCTTTTCTGCGGAAACAGGACCTGTAAAGCACAGATAAAGTCAGAATTACTCAAAATTAGGAGAAAAATGACAAGAACGCAGACATCCTTTTGAGGTTATCTCCCTAACTACAGCAGATATGGATGTAAAACATACATCAATCAATAGGGGAACTTGGGGTCTTCCAAAAGACACTTAAATTGCCATGATTAGATAAGTTTTAGACCATTTATGATCCAATATGTAGAGCCTTGTCTTGACTGTACTGAATTTGCATTGCGGACTCCAAGTCAGAATTACTCAAATATAGCAATCATCAGAAAAGGACTAGCACATTCTTATGACGATACTTCCTGCACTAGATCGAATATGGATATGAAACTTACATGAATCGAAAGAGAAACATGTGTTCTGTCAGATAACACCAAGATTGCCAGAATTGGATACGTTGGAGACTATTTATGCTCGAATACACAGAGCCCTTTTCTGCGGAAACAGGACCTGTAAAGCACAGATAAAGTCAGAATTACGCAAAATTAGGAGAAAATTGACAAGAACGCGGACATCCTTTTGAAGTTATCTCCCTAACTACAGCAGATATGGATATAAAACATACATCAATCAATAGGGGAACTTGGGGTCTTCCAAAAGACACTAAAATTGCCATGATTAGATAAGTTTTAGACCATTTATGTTCCAATATATAGAGCCTTGTCTTGACTGTACTGAATTTGCATTGCAGAGACCGAGTCAGAATTACGCAAAAATAGCAATCAGTTGCACAAGATCTAGCACATTCTTATGACGATATTTCCCAAACTAGATCAAATATGGATATGAAACTTACATGAATTGAAAGAGGAACATGTGCTCTTTCAGATAACACCAAGATTGCCAGAATGGGATACGTTTGAGAGTATTTATGCTCGAACACACGGAGCCTTCTTTCGCGGGAACAGGACCTGTATACCACCGATAAAGTCAGAATTACGCAAAATTAGGAGAAAGGTGACAGGAACTCGGACATCCTTTTGGAGATATCTCCCTAACTACAGCAGATATGGATATAAAACATACATCAATCAATAGGGGAACTTGTGGTCTTCCAAATCACACTAAATTTGCCATGATTAGATAAGTTTTAGACCATTTATGATCCAATATGTAGAGTCTTGTCTTGACTGTACTGAATTTGCATTGCGGACTCCAAGTCAGAATTACTCAAATATAGCAATCATCAGCAAAGAACTAGCACATTCTTATGACGATACTTCCCGAACTAGATCAAATATGGATATGAAACTTACCTGAATCGAAAGAAGGAACATGTGCTCTTTCAGATAACACCAAGATTGCCAGAATTGGATACGCGTTTGAGACTATTTATGCTCGAATACACAGAGCCCTTTTCTGCGGAAACAGGACCTGTGTACCTTAGATAAATTCAGAATTACGCACAATTGGGAGACAATTGACAAGAACGCGGACATCCTTTTGAAGTTATCTCCCTAACTACAGCAGATATGGATATAAAACATGCATCAATCAATAGGGGAACTTGTGGTTTTCCAAAAGACACTAAAATTGCCATGATTAGATAAGTTTTAGACCATTTATGTTCCAATGTATAGAGCCTTGTCTTGACTGTACTGAATTTGCATTGCAGAGACCGAGTCAGAATTACGCAAAATAGCAATCAGTTGCACAAGATCTAGCACATTCTTATGACGATATATCCCAAACTAGATCAAATATGGAAATGAAACTAACATGAATTGAAAGAAAAACATGTGCTCTTTCAGATAAAACCAAGATTGCCAGAATGGGATACGTTTGAGAGTATTTATGCTCGAACACACGGAGCCTTCTTGCGCGGGAACAGGACCTGTATACCACCGATAAAGTCAGAATTACGCAAAATTAGGAGAAAGGTGACAGGAACTCAGACATCCTTTTGGAGATATCTCCCTAACTACAGCAGATAGGGATATAAAACATACATCAATCAATAGGGGAACTTTTGGTCTTCCAAATCACACTAAATTTGCCATTATTAGATACGTTTTAGACCATTTATGTTCCAATATATAGAGCCTTGTCTTGACTGTACTGAATTTGCATTGCGGAGACCAAGTCAGAATTACGCAAAAATAGCAATCAGTAGCACAAGAACTAGCACATTGTTATGACGATATTTTCCAAACTAGATCAAATATGGAAATGAAACTTACATGAATTGAAAGAGGAACATGTGCCCTCTCAGATAACACCAAGATTGCCAGAATGGGATACGTTTGAGAGTATTAATGCTCGAACACACGGAGCCTTCTTGCGCGGGAACAGGACTTGTATACCACCGATAAAGTCAGAATTACGCAAAATTAGGAGAAAGGTGACAGGAACTTGGACATCCTTTTGGAGATATCTCCCTAACTACAGCAGATATGGATATAAAACATACATCAATCAATAGGGGAACTTGTGGTCTTCCAAATCACACTAAATTTGTCATGATTAGATAAGGTTTAGACCATTTATGATCCAATATGTAGAGTCTTGTCTTGACTGTACTGAATTTGCATTGTGAACTCCAAGTCAGAATTACTCAAATACAGCAAACATCAGCAAAAAACTAGCACATTCTTATGACGATACTTCCCGAACTAGATCAAATATGGATATGAAACTTACACGAATCGAAAGAGGAACATGTGCTCTTTCAGATAACACCAAGAGTGCAAGAATTGGATACGTTTGAGACTATTTATGTTCGAATACACAGAGCCTTCTTTCGCGGGAACAGGACTTGTATACCACCGATAAAGTCAGAATTACGCAAAATTAGGAGAAAATTGACAAGAACGCGGGCATCCTTTTGAAGTTATCTCTCTAACTACAGTAGATATGGATATAAAACATACATCAATCAATAGGGGAACTTGAGGTCTTCCAAAAGACACTAAAATTGCCATGATTAGATAAGTTTTAGACCATTTATGATCCAATATAAAGAGCTTTGTCTTGACTGTACTGAATTTGCATTGCAGAGACCGAGTCAGAATTACGCAAAAATAGCAATCAGTTGCACAAGATCTAGCACATTCTTATGACGATATTTCCCAAACTAGATCAAATATGGATATGAAACTTACATGAATTGATAGAAGAACATGTGCTCTTTAAGATAACACCAAGATTGCCAGAATGGGATACGTTTGAGAGTATTTATGCTCGAACACGCACAGCCTTCTTTCGCGGGAACAGGACCTGTATACCACCGATAAAGTCAGAATTACGCAAAATTAGGAGAAAGGTGACAGGAACTCCGACATCCTTTTGGAGATATCTCCCTAACTACAGCAGATATGCATATAAAACATACATCAATCAATAGGGAAATTTGTGGTCTTCCAAATCAAACTAAATTTGCCATGATTAGATAAGTTTTAGACCATTTATGATCCAATATGTAGAGTCTTGTCTTGACTGTACTGAATTTGCATTGTGGACTCCAAGTCAGAATTACTCAAATACAGCAAACATCAGCAAAGAACTAGCACATTCTTATGACGATACGTCCCGAACTAGATCAAATATGGATATGAAACTTACATGAATCGAAAAAGGAACATGTGCTCTTTCAGATAACACCAAGAGTGCCAGAATTGGATACGTTTGAGACTATTTATGTTCGAATACACAGAGCCCTTTTCTGCGGAAACAGGACCTGTGTACCTTAGATAAATTCAGAATTACGCACAATTGGGAGACAATTGACAAGAACGCGGACATCCTTTTGAAGTTATCTCCCTAACTACAGCAGATATGGATATAAAACATGCATCAATCAATAGGGGAACTTGTGGTTTTCCAAAAGACACTAAAATTGCCATGATTAGATAAGTTTTAGACCATTTATGTTCCAATGTATAGAGCCTTGTCTTGACTGTACTGAATTTGCATTGCAGAGACCGAGTCAGAATTACGCAAAATAGCAATCAGTTGCACAAGATCTAGCACATTCTTATGACGATATTTCCCAAACTAGATCAAATATGGATATGAAACTTACATGAATTGAAAGAGGAACATGTGTTCTCTCAGATAACACCAAGATTGCCAGAATGGGATACGTTTGAGAGTATTAATGCTCGAACACACGGAGCCTTCTTGCGCGGGAACAGGACCTGTATACCACCGATAAAGTCAGAATTACGCAAAATTAGGAGAAAGGTGACAGGAACTCGGACATCCTTTTGGAGATATCTCCCTAACTACAGCAGATATGCATATAAAACATACATCAATCAATAAGGGAATATGTGGTCTTTCAAATCACACTAAATTTGCCATGATTAGATAAGTTTTAGACCATTTATGATCCAATATGTAGAGTCTTGTCTTGACTGTACTAAATTTGTATTGCAGAGACCGAGTCAGAATTACGCAAACATAGCAATCAGTTGCACAAGATCTAGCACATTCTTATGACGATATTTCCCAAACTAGATCAAATATGGATATGAAACTTACATGAATTGAAAGAAAAGCATGTGCTCTTTCAGATAACACCAAGATTGCCAGAATGGGATACGTTTTAGAGTATTTATGCTCGAACACACGGAGCCTTCTTTCGCGGGAACAGGACCTGTATACCACCGATAAAGTCAGAATTACGCAAAATTAGGAGAAAGGTGACAGGAACTCAGACATCCTTTTGGAGATATCTCCCTAACTACAGCAGATATGGATATAAAACATACATCAATCAATAGGGGAACTTGTGGTCTTCCAAATCACACTAAATTTGTCATGATTAGATAAGGTTTAGACCATTTATGATCCAATATGTAGAGTCTTGTCTTGACTGTACTGAATTTGCATTGCGGACTCCAAGTCAGAATTACTCAAATATAGCAATCATCAGCAAAGAACTAGCACATTCTTATGACGATATATCCCAAACTAGATCAAATATGGAAATGAAACTTACATGAATCGAAAGAGGAACATGTGCTCTTTCAGATAACACCAAGATTGCCAGAATTGGGTACGTTTGAGACTATTTATGTTCGAATACACAGAGCCCTTTTCTGCGGAAACAAGACCTGTAAAGCACAGATAAAGTCAGAATTACGCAAAATTAGGAGAAAATTGACAAGAACGCAGACATCCTTTTGAAGTTATCTCCCTAACTACAGCAGATATGGATATAAAACATACATCAATCAATAGGGGAACTTGGGGTCTTCCAAAAGACACTAAAATTGCCATGATTAGATAAGTTTTAGACCATTTATGTTCCAATATATAGAGCCTTGTCTTGACGGTACTGAATTTGCATCGCGGAGACCGAGTCAGAATTACGCAAAAATAGCAATCAGTAGCACAAGAAGTAGCACATTCTTATGACGATATTTTCCAAACTAGATCAAATATGGAAATGAAACATACATGAATTGAAAGAAGAACATGTGCTCTCTCAGATAACACTAAGATTGCCAGAATGGGATATGTTTGAGAGTATTAATGCTCGAACACACGGAGCCTTCTTGCGCGGGAACAGGACTTGTATACCACCGATAAAGTCAGAATTACGCAAAATTAGGAAAAAGGTGACAGGAACTTACACATCCTTTTGGAGTTATCTCCCTAACTACAGCATATATGGATATAAAACATACATCAATCAATAGGGGAACTTGAGGTCTTCCAAAAGACACTAAAATTGCCATGATAAGATAAGTTTTAGACCATTTATGATCCAATATATAGAGCCTTGTCTTGACTGTACTGAATTTGCATTGCGGAGACCAAGTCAGAATTACGCAAAAATAGCAATCAGAAGCCAAAGAACTAGCACATTCTTATGACGATATTTTCCAAACTAGATCAAATATGGAAATGAAACTTACATGAATTGAAAGAGGAACATGTGCCCTCTCAGATAACACCAAGATTGCCAGAATGGGATACGTTTGAGAGTATTAATGCTCGAACACACGGAGCCTTCTTGCGCGGGAACAGGACCTGTATACCACCGATAAAGTCAGAATCACGCAAAATTAGGAGAAAGGTGACAGGAACTCGGACATCCTTTTGGAGATATCTCCCCAACTATAGCAGATATGGATATAAAACATACATCAATCAATAGGGGAACTTGTGGTCTTCCAAATCACACTAAATTTGCCATGATTAGATAAGTTTTAGACCATTTATGATCCAATATGTAGAGTCTTGTCTTGACTGTACTGAATTTGCATTGCGGACTCCAAGTCAGAATTACTCAAATATAGCAATCATCAGCAAAGAACTAGCACATTCTTATGACGATACGTCCCGAACTAGATCAAATATGGATATGAAACTTACATGAATCGAAAGAGGAACATGTGCTCTTTCAGATAACACCAAGAATGCCAGAATTGGATACGTTTGAGACTATTTATGTTCGAATACACAGAGCCCTTTTCTGCGGAAACAAGACCTGTAAAGCAAAGATAAAGTCAGAATTACGCAAAATTAGGAGAAAATTGACAAGAACGCAGACATCCTTTTGAAGTTATCTCCCTAACTACAGCAGATGAGGATGTAAAACATACATCAATCAATAGGGGAACTTGGGGTCTTCCAAAAGACACTAAAATTGCCATGATTAGATAAGTTTTAGACCATTTATGTTCCAATATATAGAGCCTTGTCTTGACTGTACTGAATTTGCATTGCGGAGACCAAGTCAGAATTACGCAAAAATAGCAATCAGTAGCACAAGAACTAGCACATTCTTATGACGATATTTTCCAAACTAGATCAAATATGGAAATGAAACTAACATGAATTGAAAAAGGAAGATGTGCTTTTTCAGATAACACCAAGATTGCCAGAATTGGATACGTTTGAGAGTATTTATGCTCGAACACACGGAGCCTTCTTGCGCGGGAACAGGACTTGTATACCACCGATAAAGTCAGAATTACGCAAAATTAGGAGAAAGGTGACAGGAACTCGGACATCCTTTTGGAGATATATACCTAACTACAGCAGATATGGATATAAAACATACATCAATCAATAGGGGAACTTGTGGTCTTCCAAATCACACTAAATTTGCCATGATTAGATAAGTTTTAGACCACTTATGTTCCAATATGTAGAGTCTTGTCTTGACTTTACTGAATTTGCATTGCGGACTCCAAGTCAGAATTACTCAAATATAGCAATCATCAGCAAAGAACTAGCACATTCTTATGACGATACGTCCCGAACTAGATCAAATATTGATATGAAACTTACATGAATCGAAAGAGGAACATGTGCTCTCTCAGATAACACCAAGATTGCCAGAATTGGGTACGTTTGAGACTATTTATGTTCGAATACACAGAGCCCTTTTCTGCGGAAACAGGACCTGTAAAGCACAGATAAAGTCAGAATTACGCAAAATTAGGAGAAAGTTGACAAGAACGCGGACATCCTTTTGAAGTTATCTCCCTAACTACAGCAGATATGGATATAAAACATACACCAATCAGTAGGGGAACTTGGGGTCTTCCAAAAGACACTAAAATTACCATGATTAGATAAGTTTTAGACCATTTATGATCCAATATGTAGAGTCTTGTCTTGACTGTACTGAATTTGCATTGCGGACTCCAAGTCAGAATTACTCAAATATAGCAATCATCAGCAAAGAACTAGCACATTCTTATGACGATACGTCCCGAACTAGATCAAATATGGATATGAAACTTACATGAATCGAAAGAGGAACATGTGCTCTTTCAGATAACACCAAGATTGCCAGAATTGGATACGTTTGAGAGTATTTATGCTCGAACACACGGAGCCTTCTTGCGCGGGAACAGGACTTGTATACCACCGATAAAGTCAGAATTACGCAAAATTAGGAGAAAGGTGACAGGAACTCGGACATCCTTTTGGAGATATCTCCCTAACTACAGCAGATATGGATATAAAACATACATGAATTGAAAGAGGAACATGTGCTCTTTCAGATAACACCAAGATTGCCAGAATGGGATACGTTTGAGAGTATTTATGCTCGAACTCACGGAGCCTTCTTTCGCGGGAACAGGACTTGTATACCACCGATAAAGTCAGAATTACGCAAAATTAGGAGAAAATTGACAAGAACGCGGGCATCCTTTTGAAGTTATCTCCCAAACTACAGCAGATATGGATATAAAACATACATCAATCAATAGGGGAACTTCAGGTCTTTCAAAAGACACTAAAATTGCCATGATTAGATAAGTTTTAGACCATTTATGTTCCAATATATAGAGCCTTGTCTTGACTCTACTGAATTTGCATTGCAGAGACCGAGTCAGAATTACGCAAAAATAGCAATCAGTTGCACAAAATCTAGCACATTCTTATGACGATATTTCCCAAACTAGATCGAATATCGATATGAATCTTACATGAATTGATAGCAGAACGTGTGCTCTTTCAGATAACACCAAGATTGCCAGAATGGGATACGTTTGAGAGTATTTATGCTCGAACACACGGAGCCCTCTTTCGCGGGAACAGGACCTGTATACCACCGATAAAGTCAGAATTACGCAAAATTAGGAGAAAGGTGACAGGAACTCAGACATCCTTTTGGAGATATCTCCCTAACTACAGCAGATATGGATATAAAACATACATCAATCAATAGGGGAACTTGTGGTCTTCCAAATCACACTAAATTTGTCATGATTAGATAAGGTTTAGACCATTTATGATCCAATATGTAGAGTCTTGTCTTGACTGTACTGAATTTGCATTGTGGACTCCAAGTCAGAATTACTCAAATACAGCAAACATCAGCAAAGAACTAGCACATTCTTATGACGATACGTCCCGAACTAGATCAAATATGGATATGAAACTTACATGAATCGAAAGAGGAACATGTGCTCTTTCAGATAACACCAAGATTGCCAGAATTGGATACGTTTGAGACTATTTATGTTCGAATACACAGAGCCCTTTTCTGCGGAAACAGGACCTGTAAAGCACAGATAAAGTCAGAATTACGCAAAATTAGGAGAAAATTGACAAGAACGCAGACATCCTTTTGAAGTTATCTCCCTAACTACAGCAGATATGGATATAAAACATACATCAATCAATAGGGGAACTTGGGGTCTTCCAAAAGACACTAAAATTGCCATGATTAGATAAGTTTTAGACCATTTATGTTCCAATATATAGAGCCTTGTCTTGACTGTACTGAATTTGCATCGCGGAGACCGAGTCAGAATTACGCAAAAATAGCAATCAGTAGCACAAGAAGTAGCACATTCTTATGACGATATTTTCCAAACTAGATCAAATATGGAAAAGAAACATCCATGAATTGAAAGAAGAACTTGTGCTCTCTCAGATAACACCAAGATTGCCAGAATGGGATATGTTTGAGAGTATTAATGCTCGAACACACGGAGCCTTCTTGCGCGGGAACAGGACTTGTATACCACCGATAAAGTCAGAATTACGCAAAATTAGGAAAAAGGTGACAGGAACTTACACATCCTTTTGGAGTTATCTCCCTAACTACAGCATATATGGATATAAAACATACATCAATCAATAGGGGAACTTGAGGTCTTCCAAAAGACACTAAAATTGCCATGATTAGATAAGTTTTAGACCATTTATGCTCCAATATATAGAGCCTTGTCTTGACTGTACTGAATTTGCATTGCGGAGACCAAGTCAGAATTACGCAAAAATAGCAATCAGTAGCACAAGAACTAGCACATTCTTATGACGATATTTTCCAAACTAGATCAAATATGGAAATGAAACTTACATGAATTGAAAGAGGAACATGTGCTCTTTCAGATAACACCAAGATTGCCAGAATGGGATACGTTTGAGAGTATTAATGCTCGAACACACGGAGCCTTCTTGCGCGGGAACAGGACTTGTATACCACCGATAAAGTCAGAATTACGCAAAATTAGGAGAAAGGTGACAGGAACTCGGACATCCTTTTGGAGATATCTCCCTAACTACAGCAGATATGGATATAAAACATACATCAATCAATAGGGGAACTTGTGGTCTTCCAAATCACACTAAATTTGTCATGATTAGATAAGTTTTAGACCATTTATGATCCAATATGTAGAGTCTTGTCTTGACTGTACTGAATTTGCATTGCGGACTCCAAGTCAGAATTACTCAAATATAGCAATCATCAGCAAAGAACTAGCACATTCTTATGACGATACGTCCCGAACTAGATCAAATATGGATATGAAACTTACACGAATCGAAAAAGGAACATGTGCTCTTTCAGATAACACCAAGAGTGCAAGAATTGGATACGTTTGAGACTATTTATGTTCGAATACACAGAGCCCTTTTCTGCGGAAACAGGACCTGTAAAGCACAGATAAAGTCAGAATTACGCAAAATTAGGAGAAAATTGACAAGAACGCAGACATCCTTTTGAAGTTATCTCCCTAACTACAGCAGATGAGGATGTAAAACATACATCAATCAATAGGGGAACTTGGGGTCTTCCAAAAGACACTAAAATTGCCATGATTAGATAAGTTTTAGACCATTTATGTTCCAATATATAGAGCCTTGTCTTGACTGTACTGAATTTGCATTGCGGAGACCAAGTCAGAATTACGCAAAAATAGCAATCAGTAGCACAAGAACTAGCACATTCTTATGACGATATTTTCCAAACTAGATCAAATATGGAAATGAAACTTACATGAATTGAAAGAGGAACATGTGCTCTTTCAGATAACACCAAGATTGCCAGAATTGGATACGTTTGAGAGTATTTATGCTCGAACACACGGAGCCTTCTTGCGCGGGAACAGGACTTGTATACCACCGATAAAGTCAGAATTACGCAAAATTAGGAGAAAGGTGACAGGAACTCGGACATCCTTTTGGAGATATCTCCCTAACTACAGCAGATATGGATATAAAACATACATCAATCAATAGGGGAACTTGTGGTCTTCCAAATCACACTAAATTTGTCATGATTAGATAAGTTTTAGACCATTTATGCTCCAATATGTAGAGTCTTGTCTTGACTGTACTGAATTTGCATTGCGGACTCCAAGTCAGAATTACTCAAATATAGCAATCATCAGCAAAGAACTAGCACATTCTTATGACGATACTTCCCGAACTAGATCAAATATGATATGAAACTTACATGAATCGAAAGAGGAACATGTGCTCTTTCAGATAACACCAAGATTGCCAGAATTGGGTACGTTTGAGACTATTTATGTTCGAATACACAGAGCCCTTTTCTGCGGAAAGAGGACCTGTAAAGCACAGATAAAGTCAGAATTACGCAAAATTAGGAGAAAATTGACAAGAACGCAGACATCCTTTTGAAGTTATCTCCCTAACTACAGCAGATATGGATATAAAACATACACCAATCAGTAGGGGAACTTGGGGTCTTCCAAAAGACACTAAAATTACCATGATTAGATAAGTTTTTGACCATTTATGATCCAATATATAGAGCCTTGTCTTGACTGTACTGAATTTGCATTGCGGACTCCAAGTCAGAATTACTCAAATATAGCAATCATCAGCAAAGAACTAGCACATTCTTATGACGATACGTCCCGAACTAGATCAAATATGGATATGAAACTTACACGAATCGAAAAAGGAACATGTGCTCTTTCAGATAACACTAAGATTGCCAGAACTGGATACGTTTGAGAGTATTTATGCTCGAACACACGGAGCCTTCTTGCGCGGGAACAGGACTTGTATACCACCGATAAAGTCAGAATTACGCAAAATTAGGAGAAAATTGACAAGAACGCGGGCATCCTTTTTAAGTTATCTCCCTAACTACAGCAGATATGGATATAAAACATACATGAATTGAAAGAGGAACATGTGCTCTTTCAGATAACACCAAGATTGCCAGAATTGGATACGTTTGAGAGTATTTATGCTCGAACACACGGAGCCTTCTTTCGCGGGAACAGGACTTGTATACCACCGATAAAGTCAGAATTACGCAAAATTAGGAGAAAATTGACAAGAACGCGGGCATCCTTTTTAAGTTATCTCCCTAACTACAGCAGATATGGATATAAAACATACATCAATCAATAGGGGAACTTGAGGTCTTTCAAAAGACACTAAAATTGCCATGATTAGATAAGTTTTAGACCATTTATGTTCCAATATATAGAGCCTTGTCTTGACTGTACTGAATTTGCATTGCAGAGACCGAGTCAGAATTACGCAAAAATAGCAATCAGTTGCACAAGATCTAGCACATTCTTATGACGATATTTCCCAAACTAGATCAAATATGGATATGAAACTTACATGAATTGAAAGAGGAACATGTGCTCTTTCAGATAACACCAAGATTGCCAGAATGGGATACGTTTGAGAGTATTTATGCTCGAACACACGGAGCCTTCTTTCGCGGGAACAGGACCTGTATACCACCGATAAAGTCAGAATTACGCAAAATTAGGAGAAAGGTGACAGGAACTCAGACATCCTTTTGGAGATATCTCCCTAACTACAGCAGATATGGATATAAAACATACATCAATCAATAGGGGAACTTGTGGTCTTCCAAATCACACTAAATTTGCCATGATTAGATAAGTTTTAGACCATTTATGATCCAATATATAGAGCCTTGTCTTGACTGTACTGAATTTGCATTGCGGAGACCAAGTCAGAATTACGCAAAAATAGCAATCAGAAGCACAAGAACTAGCACATTCTTATGACGATATTTTCCAAACTAGATCAAATATGGAAATGAAAAATACATGAAATGAAAGAAGAACATGTGCTCTCTCAGATAACACGAAGATTGCCAGAATGGGATATGTTTGAGAGTATTAATGCTCGAACACACGGAGCCTTCTTGCGCGGGAACAGGATTTGTATACCACCGATAAAGTCAGAATTACGCAAAATTAGGAGAAAGGTGACAGGAACTCACACATCCTTTTGGAGATATCTCCCTAACTACAGCAGATATGGATATAAAACATACATCAATCAATAGGGGAACTTGAGGTCTTCCAAAAGACACTAAAATTGCTATGATTAGATAAGTTTTAGACCATTTATCATCCAATATATAGAGCCTTGTCTTGACTGTACTGAATTTGCATTGCGGAGACCGAGTCAGAATTACGCAAAAATAGCAATCAGTAGCACAAGAAGTAGCACATTCTTATGACGATATTTTCCAAACTAGATCAAATATGGAAATGAAACTAACATGAATTGAAAAAGGAAGATGTGCTTTTTCAGATAACACCAAGATTGCCAGAATTGGATACGTTTGAGAGTATTTATGCTCGAACACACGGAGCCTTCTTTCGCGGGAACAGGACTTGTATACCACCGATAAAGTCAGAATTACGCAAAATTAGGAGAAAGGTGACAGGAACTCGGACATCCTTTTGGAGATATCTCCCTAACTACAGCAGATATGGATATAAAACATACATCAATCAATAGGGGAACTTGTGGTCTTCCAAATCACACTAAATTTGCCATGATTAGATAAGTTTTAGACCATTTATGATCCAATATGTAGAGTCTTGTCTTGACTGTACTGAATTTGCATTGCGGACTCCAAGTCAGAATTACTCAAATATAGCAATCATCAGCAAAGAACTAGCACATTCTTATGACGATACGTCCCGAACTAGATCAAATATGGATATGAAACTTACATGAATCGAAAGAGAAACATGTGCTCTTTCAGATAACACCAAGATTGCCAGAATGGGATACGTTTGAGAGTATTAATGCTCGAACACACGGAGCCTTCTTGCGCGGGAACAGGACTTGTATACCACCGATAAAGTCAGAATTACGCAAAATTAGGAGAAAATTGACAAGAACGCGGACATCCTTTTGAAGTTATCTCCCTAACTACAGCAGATATGGATATAAAACATACATCAATCAATAGGGGAACTTGGGGTCTTCCAAAAGACACTAAAATTGCCATGATTAGATAAGTTTTAGACCATTTATGTTCCAATATATAGAGCCTTGTCTTGACTGTACTGAATTTGCATTGCAAAGACCGAGTCAGAATTACGCAAAAATAGCAATCAGTTCCACAAGATCTAGCACATTCTTATGACTATATTTCCCAAACTAGATCAAATATGGATATGAAACTTACATGAATTGAAAGAGGAACATGTGCTCTTTCAGATAACACCAAGATTGCCAGAATTGGATACGTTTGAGAGTATTTATGCTCGAACACACGGAGCCTTCTTTCGCGGGAACAGGACCTGTATACCACCGATAAAGTCAGAATTACGCAAAATTAGGAGAAAGGTGACAGGAACTCAGACATCCTTTTGGAGATATCTCCCTAACTACAGCAGATATGGATATAAAACATACATCAATCAATAGGGGAACTTGTGGTCTTCCAAATCACACTAAATTTGCCATGATTAGATAAGTTTTAGACCATTTATGCTCCAATATATAGAGCCTTGTCTTGATTGTACTGAATTTGCATTGCGGAGACCAAGTCAGAATTACGCAAAAATAGCAATCAGTAGCACAAAAACTAGCACACATTCTAACGACGATATTTCCCTAACTAGAGCAAATATGGATATCAAACTTACATGAATCGAAAGAGAAACATGTGCTCTTTCAGATAACACCAAGATTGCCAGAATGGGATACGTTTGAGAGTATTAATGCTCGAACACACGGAGCCTTCTTGCGCGGGAACAGGACTTGTATACAACCGATAAAGTCAGAATTACGCAAAATTAGGAGAAAGGTGACAGGAACTCGGACATCCTTTTGGAGATATCTCCCTTACTACAGCAGATATGGATATAAAACATACATCAATCAATAGGGGAACTTAGGGTCTTCCAAAAGACACTAAAATTGCCATGATTAGATAAGTTTTAGACCATTTATGCTCCAATATATAGAGCCTTGTCTTGACTGTACTGAATTTGCATTACGGAGACCAAGTCAGAATTACGCAAAAATAGCAATCAGTAGCACAAGAACTAGCACATTCTTATGACGATATTTTCCAAACTAGATCAAATATGGAAATGAAACTTACATGAATTGAAAAAGGAAGATGTGCTTTTTCAGATAACACCAAGATTGCCAGAATGGGATACGTTTGAGAGTATTAATGCTCGAACACACGGAGCCTTCTTGCGCGGGAACAGGACTTGTATACCACCGATAAAGTCAGAATTACGCAAAATTAGGAGAAAGGTGACAGGAACTCGGACATCCTTTTGGAGATATCTCCCTAACTACAGCAGATATGGATATAAAACATACATCAATCAATAGGGGAACTTGTGGTCTTCCAAATCACACTAAATTTGCCATGATTAGATAAGTTTTAGACCATTTATGATCCAATATGTAGAGTCTTGTCTTGACTGTACTGAATTTGCATTGCGGACTCCAAGTCAGAATTACTCAAATATAGCAATCATCAGCAAAGAACTAGCACATTCTTATGACGATACGTCCCGAACTAGATCAAATATGGATATGAAACTTACATGAATCGAAAGAGGAACATGTGCTCTTTCAGAGAACACCAAGATTGCCAGAATTGGGTACGTTTGAGACTATTTATGTTCCAATACACAGAGCCCTTTTCTGCAGAAACAGGACCTGTAAAGCACAGATAAAGTCAGATTTACGCAAAATTAGGAGAAAGGTGACAGGAACTTACACATCCTTTTGGAGATATCTCCCTAACTACAGCAGATAGGGATATAAAATATACATCAATCAATAGGGGAACTTGTGGTCTTCCAAATCACACTAAATTTGCCATGATTAGACAAGTTTTAGACCATTTATGATCCAATATATAGAGTTTTGTCTTGACTGTACTGAATTTCCATTGCGGAGACCAAGTCAGAATTACGCAAAAATAGCAATCAGTACCACAAGAACTAGCACATTCTTATGACGATATTTCTCAAACTAGATTAAATATGGAAATGAAACTTACATGAATTGAAAGAGGAACATGTATTCTCTCAGATAACACCACGATTTCCAGAATGGGATACGTTTGAGAGTATTTATGCTTGAACACACGGAGCCTTCTTGCGCGGGAACAGGACTTGTATACCACCGATAAAGTCAGAATTACGCAAAATTAGGAGAAAGGTGACAGGAACTCGGACATCCTTTTGGAGATATCTCCCTAACTACAGCAGATATGGATATAAAACATACATCAATCAATAGGGGAACTTGTGGTCTTCCAAATCACACTAAATTTGCCATGATTAGATAAGTTTTAGACCATTTATGATCCAATATGTAGAGCCTTGTCTTGACTGTACTGAATTTGCATTGCGGACTCCAAGTCAGAATTACTCAAATACAGCAATCATCAGCAAAGAACTAGCACATTCTTATGACGATACTTCCCGAACTGGATCAAATATGGATATGAAACTTACATGAATCGAAAGAGGAACATGTGCTCTTTCAGATAACACAACGATTGCCAGAATTGGGTACGTTTGAGACTATTTATGTTCCAATACACAGAGCCCTTTTCTGCGGAAACAGGACCTGTAAAGCACAGATAAAGTCAGAATTACGCTAAATTAGGAGAAAATTGACAAGAACGCGGACATCCTTTTGAAGTTATCTCTCTAACTACAGCAGATATGGATGTAAAACATACATCAATCAATAGGGGAACTTGGGGTCTTCCAAAAGACACTAAATTTGCCATGATTAGATAAGTTTTAGACCATTTATGATCCAATATGTAGAGCCTTGTCTTGACTGTACTGAATTTGCATTGAAGAGACCGAGTCAGAATTACGCAAAAATAGCAATCAGTTGCACAAGATCTAGCACATTCTTATGACGATATTTCCAAAACTAGATCAAATATGGATATGAAACATACATGAATCGAAAGAGGAACATGTGCTCTTTCAGATAACACCAAGATTGCCCTTTTCTGCGGAAACAGGACCTGTAAAGCACAGATAAAGTCAGAATTACGCAAAATTAGGAGAAAGGTGACAGGAACTCGGACATCCTTTTGGAGATATCTCCCCAACTATAGCAGATATGGATATAAAACATACATCAATCAATAGGGGAACTTGTGGTCTTCCAAATCACACTAAATTTGCCATGATTAGATAAGTTTTAGACCATTTATGATCCAATATGTAGAGTCTTGTCTTGACTGTACTGAATTTGCATTGCGGACTCCAAGTCAGAATTACTCAAATATAGCAATCATCAGCAAAGAACTAGCACATTCTTATGACGATACTTCCCGAACTAGATCAAATATGATATGAAACTTACATGAATCGAAAGAGGAACATGTGCTCTTTCAGATAACACCAAGACTGCCAGAATTGGATACGTTTGAGACTATTTATGCTCGAATACACAGAGCCCTTTTCTTCGGAAACAGGACCTGTAAAGCACAGATAAAGTCAGAATTACGCAAAATTAGGAGAAAATTGACAAGAACGCGGACACCCTTTTGAAGTTATCTCCCTAACTACAGCAGATATGGCTATAAAACATACATCAATCAATAGGGGAACTTGGGGTCTTCCAAAAGACACTAAAATTGCCATGATTAGATAAGTTTTAGACCATTTATGTTCCAACATGTAGAGTCTTGTCTTGACTGTACTGAATTTGCATTGCGGACTCCAAGTCAGAATTACTCAAATATAGCAATCATAAGCAAAGAACTAGCACATTTTTATGACGATACGTCCCGAACTAGATCAAATATGGATATGAAACATACATGAATCGAAAGAGGAACATGTGCTCTTTCAGATAACACCAAGATTGCCAGACTTGGGTACGTTTGAGACTATTTATGTTCGAATACACAGAGCCCTTTTCTGCGGAAACAGGACCTGTAAAGCACAGATAAAGTCAGAATCATGCAAAATTAGGAGAAAGGTGACAGGAACTCGGACATCCTTTTGGAGATATCTCCCCAACTATAGCAGATATGGATATAAAACATACATCAATCAATAGGGGAACTTGTGGTCTTCCAAATCACACTAAATTTGCCATGATTAGATAAGTTTTAGACCATTTATGATCCAATATGTAGAGTCTTGTCTTGACTGTACTGAATTTGCATTGCGGACTCCAAGTCAGAATTACTCAAATATAGCAATCATCAGCAAAGAACTAGCACATTCTTATGACGATACTTCCCGAACTAGATCAAATATGATATGAAACTTACATGAATCGAAAGAGGAACATGTGCTCTTTCAGATAACACCAAGATTGCCAGAATTGGATACGTTTGAGACTATTTATGCTCGAATACACAGAGCCCTTTTCTGCGGAAACAGGACCTGTAAAGCACAGATAAAGTCAGAATTACGCAAAATTAGGAGAAAATTGACAAGAACGCGGACATCCTTTTGAAGTTATCTCCCTAACTACAGCAGATATGGATATAAAACATACATCAATCAATAGGGGAACTTGGGGTCTTCCAAAAGACACTAAAATTGCCATGATTAGATAAGTTTTAGACCATTTATGTTCCAATATATAGAGCCTTGTCTTGACTGTACTGAATTTGCATTGCGGAGACCAAGTCAGAATTACGCAAAAATAGCAATCAGTTGCACAAGATCTAGCACATTCTTATGACGATATTTCCAAAACTAAATCAAATATGGATATGAAACTTACATGAATTGAAAGAGGAACATGTGTTCTCTCAGATAATTGGATACGTTTGAGACTATTTATGCTCGAATACACAGAGCCCTTTTCTGCGGAAACAGGACCTGTAAAGCACAGATAAAGTCAGAATTACGCTAAATAAGGAGAAAATTGACAAGAACGCGGACATCCTTTTGAAGTTATCTCCCTAACTACAGTAGATATGGATGTAAAACATACATCAATCAATAGGGGAACTTGGGGTCTTCCAAAAGACACTAAATTTGCCATGATTAGATAAGTTTTAGACCATTTATGTTCCAATATATAGAGCCTTGTCTTGACTGTACTGAATTTGCATTGAAGAGACCGAGTCAGAATTACGCAAAAATAGCAATCAGTTGCACAAGATCTAGCACATTCTTATGACGATATTTCCAAAACTAGATCAAATATGGATATGAAACTTACATGAATTGAAAGAGGAACATGTGTTCTCTCAGATAACACCAAGATTGCCAGAATTGGATACGTTTGAGAGTATTTATGCTCGAACACACGGAGCCTTCTTGCGCGGGAACAGGACTTGTATACCACCATTAAAGTCAGAATTACGCAAAATTAGGAGAAAGGTGACAGGAACTCGGGCATCCTTTTGGAGATATCTCCCTAACTATAGCAGATATGGATATAAAACATACATCAATCAATAGGGGAACTTGGGGTCTTCCAAATCACACTAAATTTGCCATGATTATATAAGTTTTAGACCATGACGATACTTCCCGAACTAGATCAAATATGGATATGAAACTTACATGGATCGAAAGAGGAACATGTGCTCTTTCAGATAACACCAAGATTGCCAGAATTGGGTACGTTTGAGACTATTTATGCTCGAATACACAGAGCCCTTTTCTGCGGAAACAGGACCTGTAAAGCACAGATAAAGTCAGAATTACGCAAAATTAGGAGACATTTGACAAGAACGCGGACATCCTTTTGAAGTTATCTCCCTAACTACAGCAGATATGGATATAAAACATACATCAATCAATAGGGGAACTTGGGGTCTTCCAAAAGACACTAAAATTGCCATGATTAGATACGTTTTAGACCATTTATGTTCCAATATATAGAGCCTTGTCTTGACTGTACTGAATTTGCATTGCAAAGACCGAGTCAGAATTACGCAAAAATAGCAATCAGTTCCACAAGATCTAGCACATTCTTATGACGATACGTCCCGAACTAGATCAAATATGGATATGAAACTTACATGAATCGAAAGAGAAACATGTGCTCTTTCAGATAACACCAAGATTGCCAGAATGGGATACGTTTGAGAGTATTAATGCTCGAACACACGGAGCCTTCTTGCGCGGGAACAGGACTTGTATACAACCGATAAAGTCAGAATTACGCAAAATTAGGAGAAAGGTGACAGGAACTCGGACATCCTTTTGGAGATATCTCCCCAACTATAGCAGATATGGATATAAAACATACATCAATCAATAGGGGAACTTGTGGTCTTCCAAATCACACTAAATTTGCCATGATTAGATAAGTTTTAGACCATTTAGAATCCAATATGTAGAGTCTTGTCTTGACTGTACTAAAATTGCATTGCGGACTCCAGGTCAGAATTACTCAAATATAGCAATCATCAGCAAAGAACAAGCACATTCTTATGACGATACTTCCCGAACTAGATCAAATATGATATGAAACTTACATGAATCGAAAGAGGAACATGTGCTCTTTCAGATAACACCAAGATTGCCAGAATTGGATACGTTTGAGACTATTTATGCTCGAATACACAGAGCCCTTTTCTGCGGAAACAGGACCTGTAAAGCACAGATAAAGTCAGAATTACGCAAAAATTAGGAGAAAATTGACAAGAACGCGGACATCCTTTTGAAGTTATCTCCCTTACTACAGCAGATATGGATATAAAACATACACCAATCAATAGGGGAACTTGTGGTCTTCCAAAAGACACTAAAATTACCATGATTAGATAAGTTTTAGACCATTTATGATCCAATATATCCAGCTTTGTCTTGACTGTACTGAATTTGCATTGCGGAGACCAAGTCAGAATTACGCAAAAATAGCAATCAGTACCACAAGAACTAGCACATTGTTATGACGATATTTTCCAAACTAGATCAAATATGGAAATGAAACTTACATGATTTGAAAGAGGAACACGTGCTCTTTCAGATAAAACCAAGATTGCTAGAATGGGATACGTTTGAGAGTATTTATGCTCGAACACACGGAGCCTTCTTTCGCGGGAACAGGACCTGTATACCACCGATAAAGTCAGAATTACGCACAATTAGGAGAATGTTGACAAGAACGGGGACATCCTTTTGGAGATATCTCCCTAACTACAGCAGATATGGATATAAAACATACATCAATCAATAGGGGAACTTGGGGTCTTCCAAATCACACTAAATTTGCCATGATTATGTAAGTTTTAGACCATGACGATACTTCCCGAACTAGATCAAATATGGATATGAAACTTACATGGATCGAAAGAGGAACATGTGCTCTTTCAGATAACACCAAGATTGCCAGAATTGGATACGTTTGAGACTATTTATGCTCGAACACACAGAGCCCTTTTCTGCGGAAACAGGACCTGTAAAGCACAGATAAAGTCAGAATTACGCAAAAATTAGGAGAAAATTGACAAGAACGCGGACATCCTTTTGAAGTTATCTCCCTTACTACAGCAGATATGGATATAAAACATACATCAATCAATAGGGGAACTTGGGGTCTTCCAAAAGACACTAAAATTGCCATGATTAGATACGTTTTAGACCATTTATGTTCCAATATATAGAGCCTTGTCTTGACTGTACTGAATTTGCATTGCAAAGACCGAGTCAGAATTACGCAAAAATAGCAATCAGTTGCACAAGATCTAGCACATTCTTATGACGATATTTCCCAAACTAGATCAAATATGGAAATGAAACTTACATGAATTGAAAGAGGAACATGTGTTCTCTCAGATAACACCAAGATTGCCAGAATGGGATACGTTTGAGAGTATTAATGCTCGAACACACGGAGCCTTCTTGCGCGGGAACAGGACTTGTATACAACCGATAAAGTCAGAATTACGCAAAATTAGGAGAAAGGTGACAGGAACTCGGACATCCTTTTGGAGATATCTCCCCAACTATAGCAGATATGGATATAAAACATACATCAATCAATAGGGGAACTTGTGGTCTTCCAAATCACACTAAATTTGCCATGATTAGATAAGTTTTAGACCATTTATGATCCAATATGTAGAGTCTTGTCTTGACTGTACTGAATTTGCATTGCGGACTCCAAGTCAGAATTACTCAAATATAGCAATCATCAGCAAAGAACTAGCACATTCTTATGACGATACTTCCCGAACTAGATCAAATATGATATGAAACTTACATGAATCGAAAGAGGAACATGTGCTCTTTCAGATAACACCAAGATTGCCAGAATTGGATACGTTTGAGACTATTTATGCTCGAACACACAGAGCCCTTTTCTGCGGAAACAGGACCTGTAAAGCACAGATAAAGTCAGAATTACGCAAAAATTAGGAGAAAATTGACAAGAACGCGGACATCCTTTTGAAGTTATCTCCCTTACTACAGCAGATATGGATATAAAACATACATCAATCAATAGGGGAACTTGGGGTCTTCCAAAAGACACTAAAATTGCCATGATTAGATAAGTTTTAGACCATTTATGATCCAATATATCCAGCTTTGTCTGGACTGTACTGAATTTGCATTGCGGAGACCAAGTCAGAATTACGCAAAAATAGCAATCAGTAGCACAAGAACTAGCACATTCTTATGACGATATTTTCCAAACTAGATCAAATATGGAAATGAAACTTACATGAATTGAAAGAGGAACAAGTGGTCTTTCAGATAAAACCAAGATTGCTAGAATGGGATACGTTTGAGAGTATTTATGCTCGAACACACGGAGCCTTCTTTCGCGGGAACAGGACCTGTATACCACCGATAAAGTCAGAATTACGCACAATTAGGAGAATGTTGACAAGAACGGGGGCATCCTTTTGGAGATATCTCCCTAACTACAGCAGATATGGATATAAAACATACATCAATCAATAGGGGAACTTGGGGTCTTCCAAAAGACACTAAATTTGCCATGATTAGATAAGTTTTAGACCATGACGATACTTCCCGAACTAGATCAAATATGGATATGAAACTTACATGAATCGAAAGAGGAACATGTGCTCTTTCAGATAACACCAAGATTGCCAGAATTGGATACGTTTGAGACTATTTATGCTCGAACACACAGAGCCCTTTTCTGCGGAAACAGGACCTGTAAAGCACAGATAAAGTCAGAATTACGCAAAATTAGGAGAAAATTGACAAGAACGCAGACATCCTTTTGAAGTTATCTCCCTAACTACAGCAGATATGGATATAAAACATACATCAATCAATAGGGGAACTTGGGGTCTTCCAAAAGACACTAAAATTGCCATGATTAGATACGTTTTAGACCATTTATGTTCCAATATATAGAGCCTTGTCTTGACTGTACTGAATTTGCATTGCAAAGACCGAGTCAGAATTACGCAAAAATAGCAATCAGTAGCACAAGAACTAGCACATTCTTATGACGATATTTTCCAAACTAGATCAAATATGGAAATGAAACTTACATGAATTGAAAGAGGAACATGTGGTCTTTCAGATAAAACCAAGATTGCCAGAATGGGATACGTTTGAGAGTATTAATGCTCGAACACACGGAGCCTTCTTGCGCGGGAACAGGACTTGTATACCACCGATAAAGTCAGAATTACGCAAAATTAGGAGAAAGGTGACAGGAACTCGGACATCCTTTTGGAGATATCTCCCCAACTATAGCAGATATGGATATAAAACATACATCAATCAATAGGGGAACTTGTGGTCTTCCAAATCACACTAAATTTGTCATGATTAGATAAGTTTTAGACCATTTATGCTCCAATATGTAGAGTCTTGTCTTGACTGTACTGAATTTGCATTGCGGACTCCAAGTCAGAATTACTCAAATATAGCAATCATCAGCAAAGAACTAGCACATTCTTATGACGATACTTCCCGAACTAGATCAAATATGATATGAAACTTACATGAATCGAAAGAGGAACATGTGCTCTTTCAGATAACACCAAGATTGTCAGAATTGGATACGTTTGAGACTATTTATGCTCGAATACACAGAGCCCTTTTCTGCGGAAACAGGACCTGTAAAGCACAGATAAAGTCAGAATTACGCAAAAATTAGGAGAAAATTGACAAGAACGCGGACATCCTTTTGAAGTTATCTCCCTTACTACAGCAGATATGGATATAAAACATACATCAATCAATAGGGGAACTTGGGGTCTTCCAAAAGACACTAAAATTGCCATGATTAGATAAGTTTTAGACCATTTATGATCCAATATATCCAGCTTTGTCTGGACTGTACTGAATTTGCATTGCGGAGACCAAGTCAGAATTACGCAAAAATAGCAATCAGTACCACAAGAACTAGCACATTGTTATGACGATATTTTCCAAACTAGATCAAATATGGAAATGAAACTTACATGAATTGAAAGAGGAACATGTGCTCTTTCAGATAAAACCAAGATTGCTAGAATGGGATACGTTTGAGAGTATTTATGCTCGAACACACGGAGCCTTCTTTCGCGGGAACAGGACCTGTATACCACCGATAAAGTCAGAATTACGCACAATTAGGAGAATGTTGACAAGAACGGGGGCATCCTTTTGGAGATATCTCCCTAACTACAGCAGATATGGATATAAAACATACATCAATCAATAGGGGAACTTGGGGTCTTCCAAAAGACACTAAAATTGCCATGATTAGATAAGTTTTAGACCATGACGATACTTCCCGAACTAGATCAAATATGGATATGAAACTTACATGAATCGAAAGAGGAACATGTGCTCTTTCAGATAACACCAAGATTGCCAGACTTGGGTACGTTTGAGACTATTTATGCTCGAATACACAGAGCCCTTTTCTGCGGAAACAGGACCTGTAAAGCACAGATAAAGTCAGATTTACGCTAAATTGGGAGAAAATTGACAAGAACGCGGACATCCTTTTGAAGGTATCTCCCTAACTACAGCAGATATGGATATAAAACATACATCAATCAATAGGGGAACTTGGGGTCTTCCAAAAGACACTAAAATTGCCATGATTAGATAAGTTTTAGACCATTTATGTTCCAATATATAGAGCCTTGTCTTGACTGTACTGAATTTGCATTGCAGAGACCGAGTCAGAATTACGCAAAAATAGCAATCAGTTGCACAAGATCTAGCACATTCTTATGACGATATTTTCCAAACTAGATCAAATATGGAAATGAAACTTACATGAATTGAAAGAGGAACATGTGGTGTTTCAGATAACACCAAGATTGCCAGAATGGGATACGTTTGAGAGTATTAATGCTCGAACACACGGAGCCTTCTTGCGCGGGAACAGGACCTGTATACCACCGATAAAGTCAGAATCACGCAAAATTAGGAGAAAGGTGACAGGAACTCGGACATCCTTTTGGAGATATCTCCCTAACTATAGCAGATATGGATATAAAACATACATCAATCAATAGGGGAACTTGTGGTCTTCCAAATCACACTAAATTTGCCATGATTAGATAAGTTTTAGACCATTTATGATCCAATATGTAGAGTCTTGTCTTGACTGTACTGAATTTGCATTGCAGACTCCAAGTCAGAATTACTCAAATATAGCAATCATCAGCAAAGAACTAGCACATTCTTATGACGATACTTCCCGAACTAGATCAAATATGATATGAAACTTACATGAATCGAAAGAGGAACATGTGCTCTTTCAGATAACACCAAGATTGTCAGAATTGGATACGTTTGAGACTAT
>NW_028257720.1:0-56343 GCF_054643075.1 Acanthaster planci | reverse complement strand
GAAATGGATGCAGTTGTTCAGGACTAAAATGACACCGACTTCTTTTGACAATCTAACTAAAATGATTTTTTATGGATGGGGATAAATATATGACTGGTCAGTCTTAAACTAACGATTAAGACTGGCTCAGGAGACTGTATGAACGCTGATAATGTCCCCGCTCGGGCATTAGCCCCATCCATTCTTCTGAGCCGGTCTTTGAAAAGACTTTAAATTGTATTTTTCAAATTAACTTCATAGACGGCTTGTATGTATTAAATTCAATTTTGTTTGTAACGGGGCAAGCCTCCCGTTTTAGGCCAACCATGAGAACGAAATGCTAAACAAAGTTCAAGTGGGTGTAAACACACACCACTTTAAGTGCTCCTTATGTAGGTGCGCTTTCCGTGCAAAATGAGAAATGATCCAGTACGAAGTTTCAGCACAGGAAACGGAAAAAAGACGTAGTTTCGTAATATCCAGTGACATAATGTTTAAATGATCTTAATGAGATGTACGTATTGCCAGGTAGGCACCGGTGTGTATCTGGAGGTCAGTTCCAACGCTGGACATGCCTTGGACTTGCACTCGAGGCAGTGACAGTCGGTGACACAAATTTTGCTGCAGTTGACTACCTTAAAAACGGGCTTACAAACGAAAAACATCGTTATGAGGAAGTGTCGTGATTGTCCATATGGATGAGTATCTTTCACAATTTTCACATCCCCCACTGGCTGTTTTTAAAGTCAGAAGTAGGTTCCAAAATAGAAGAAAACGAAATTATGCATGCATAATATTATGTTCATAGAGCAACATTAAATTACTGGAGGGCTATAGGTTCCCGTTCCCGGTGCTTGGTTTTTCATATTCATGAGCAGCCTTCCTCACACATAAATTATCAATATCCTGAATATCATGTCATAGGGTGAAAATAACCATACTAGAATTCTGCAAGAGTTACCTTTTCCCCTTTTTTTGCACGGTAGGCATCACAAAATAGGATTTAACGTACGTTAGTCCAAAAGTACTAGTTAGTCCTCAGCTCTCGCTGTCTTACTCTCTATCTGCCTATTCTTGTAAATCTGCCCATCTTCTTGTACAACTTAGTCAAATTTAGCCTAGTATCATGCATAAATCTGTTTAGAGTTTTATGTTCCTTCCATATCCCTATTTACTTTCTCTCGGTCTTCCAAAATATCCTGCTGAGTATCATTATCTTTTAAGGCCTTGTCACACTACAGCCTTTCAACCCAGGTTGAACTCAACCCTGAGCGAGCCCATGGCCGCGCCCTGGGTTGAAAATTGAATTTTTCAACCAAGCATTCAACCCAGCATTGTTTCACACTTGTTTCGTGTGAATTGAGCTTACTTGGATGAGTTCAACCCCGTGAGCACAAACAATTTTCAACCCGGGTTGAAAATCTCAACCCTGGTCCGGAGCAGGTGGGAGCAGGGATGAAAATTTTCAAGTGTGAATCGCCGCCAGTTTCAACCCTGTGTCAACCCCGAGATTTGTCCAGTGTGAAAAGGCCTTTTGATGTAGGTAACTTGGCAAGAAGTCTTGCACTTATTAAAAACATTTGCCTGACCGCCAAAAGGGTCTTTCTATTGGCCTTATCTCTGGCTTGATCTTCCGCCACACCCCTGTCGGTGTTCTTTTAATGGTTTTTACTCCAAATTTCCTCGATGGCTTCCTTTGACTCTTGTAGCCAATCTATATAGGCGACATTGTCTTCCAAATCCGCCAATGAGCAATGAAAATGACCCAATGAGAAATTGAAAGAGCAAGAAAGTGATGAAATTTGCAAGAAATGAGCAATCGATTGAGCAAATGAACAATGGAATGAGCAGTTGTTCTTTTTTAACTATTTTTTTTCATGTAAAGATCATCCTTCGTAGGGTCAACATGAGTGTTATTTCTGCAGTCATACTCCATGCTTGTCACTGGTGTGAAAAAAGATGGGCAGAGACATAACCTGCGGAGACAGGTGGAAAAAAACAAAGGAACAGAGGAATGCTGAAGGGATGAGGTTCGGCGAAGATCCTGAAGTTATTCACTATGAATACCCTGACGTGTTATTCTGAACCTGACAAATATAGCCTTCTGATAGCTCTCTGTGAACATGCATGTACAGTGGAACGCCGCTATAACGAACAAGACGGGTCCACGCTACAGCGGACGTTCGGGGCAGCGAAATTAACTGCCGAACGTTTCCTGCCATGTTGAATAGGGCCCTGTCTTGCCTAACTGAAGTATGGAAATCCCTATCTGCCGTCGTGCGTTGTGCGTCGTCCGTCGTGCGTCGCCCCGTCGTGCGTCGCCCGTCGTGGTTTTTTTTTTGTCACGATTGCGCAGAGGTATTTTTAACTTTGACCCTTGATCGTTTCACATGTACATGTCCTTGTTCGATTGATCCACCATGCCTGACTCTCATTTTAGCAACAGAACTAGAAGATGTACAAGTATTCGTGTTTGAGTTGCGCCAAACTCCAATTGAAAGAAGAAAGAAAGAACGTGTATATGAAATAATACCGTTTTGGTATAAATAAATAAATTCACAAAATGACTTTTGTTAGGGGTATATTGTTTTTCTCGATAACTTAGTTTACTCTAGACGTAACTTTACTTGTTAACAGCCTGATTTTAGGTCTATAGCCTACGTAATATTTCTGTCTGTCCCTGCACGATATCCCACAGAGCGGAATGGTAAATAATAGATTATTTACAAGGTTTGATTCCTTAATAATTTTCATAAGAGACGAACTGATTCAACATTATTTTGAGGGAGGGTATACCTGTGATGAAATCTGCTGTATACTCCAAGTTAGACATGACTTTCGTTGCAGGTTGGCTCACAGAAGTCTTTTAAACAGTAACGTTACTTGTTAGCCCCCTAAATAATGCTGATGTGCTTGACAACCTGCTCTCATTGGTCTATCCACCACGGCATACACACCCACAAAAACCAACACGTCATATTTTCTGAAACTTAAACCAAGTGGTAATTGCCACCTAACAATACATTTTAAAAACAGTTTGTTATCCACAGCACGTCTAGTATGTCTGGATATCAAGGTGAAATTGAGAGAACAAGATTGAATGTATGTATCGGTTGGCAGATTTCTTCCTGGAATTTGATGAAAACAAGTCGGCACATTTTTACAGTATGCAAATTAGAATAACACTGTGGATAAGTTGGCCGGAACATTTTTGCTGAAAATGTTTTTCCCCAAAAACACTTGGTTGAATTCTCAGAGAGACGATATTTTCTTGTCAAGGGGCAGGGGTAGTCTAGCATTATTGGAATTAATTATGTGACTAGTATATGCTTTGCAGGTGGGATTTGTACTTGCCTTATTCGGAAAAGATCTTTAGAAGTGAATGGAATCATCACATTGTTATTTGTTAAACCCCGGCTTTTGCATGTCCTATGCAACCCATTTGATTTTTGATGGGCGACGCACGACGGACTACGGACGACGGAAAATGGCATGTTTGGAACTGGTAAATGGCAGAATTGGGACACAACAAAAAAGCAAAATGCGACGGACGACGGGCGACGGCAGATATGGAATTCCATACTGAAGTGCACCCTCTTGTGATAATGCTTCGCAGTTTTCCCGATGTTTTGCTGTTGCACTCACGTTTAAGGTGCTCTGGCCGTTACTAGAAGACGACTTCGAACATGTGCCGACCAGTGGCTCATGTTATTACATGTACCCAGTTTCTCAGCTAGCTAAATTACAATGAACTCTTCAACAACTAGTGGCTTTCCCTTCTAACCCTTGAGGAAATAATGGTCATTTGTCATTCTCCAACATAAAAACACCGACTGTTTTATCAAGTTGGCGTTTGGGAATTACAAACGGCAACTGAATAATGTTCGGTAGGTTTTGAGCACAACATATTGGGATCCAAGGATGCTGTTCAGTATAGATAAATGTTTGGTATAGCGGTGTTCGGTGTCGCTGCGTTCCACTGCACTAGTGTTGAAGGATATCACAATTTTATCATTAAAATACGATGTTGCCCCCAAATTGGAATCGCCTATATGCGCTTTCAAAAATTATCGAAATATGGGATATTTCGGTTTTTTATCAGCGATTTTCTCAACCTGAGTCTCCCCCCCAAAATAAACCAAGGAAACTGTTTTCCCTCTCAAGTTACTGGCTTATATCAACTGGGTAAAATCTAATCTCTTTGAGGTTTTGCTATAATGTATGTAAGGTGTCAAACATCAGGTATTAAGATGATTAAATGCTAATCATTTTAAATAAGCATCGATTTTCATGAAAAGTACACACGTACCAAGACTCAAGCGCAGCTGTAATGGAAATTCCTACAGGTGTTTCAGATCTAACACAATGTAAAATTTACAGTATATTCTAGTAACGTGCGCATATTAAAATCATGTCATTATAACCCCACGTCAATATATTCTTATACGGGATATATCGTTTTTTTATCAGCGATTTTCTCAACCTGAGTTTCTAAAAAAATAAATCAGGGAAACTGTTTTCCCTCAAAAGTTACGGGTTTACGTCGACTGGGTGAAAGCCAATCTCTTTGAGATTTTGCTATAATGTATGTAAGGTGTCAGATCTCAGATATTAAACAGATCAAATGCCAATCATTTAAATAAGCAGCGATTTTCCTGAAAAGTGCACACGTGCCAAGACCCAAGCGCAGCTGTAACGCAACTTCCTACGGGTGTTTCAGATCTAACACAATGTAAAATGTACAGTGTAATACTTATTACCGCTAATTGGTCATTAGGGAGACATTCCCATAAGAACTTTACTGTCTCATAATTCAATATTCCCTAATCTGATCTGAACCAAGCTTTGTATGTTTTCATTTTAGGCCCTAAACTATCATCTCTCCAAATATGGACGGTAAAATTCGGCCTCCTTCTGGTAGTTTGAAAATAGGGAGACACTGAAATGTCTCCCTAAAAGCCAATGTCTCCCTAATGCTGAAAAATTTACCACAAAATGTCTCCCAAATGACCTATTTGTAAATATACGTGCGCATATTATAATTATGTCATTACAACCTGACGTTTATATATTCTTATAACCGTAACGATGTTTTTGCATCTTATGAACATTTAACAATGGATGTTTATTTTGCCACAGCCCGCATAAATCGCCAATTAGGAATTTTAAGCTCTGTTTTCGGGATGTGCGTGTATAAACCATTCATTTTGACGAGAAGAATTTTTTCGATAGCTGCCAAACTTGCAGTTTTGTACGCAAAAGAAAAACCGTGGTTTTTCGGAGCCGTCAAACCATGCAATAACAAATAGTTTCCACGCGGTTGTCGGTGCTGATGTCTCAGGAACGGTGCCTGATTCTCGAGGAAAACAGATTTTGCAGAAGACAGTTGTTTGTCAGTAAGGTTACGTATACAACAAACGACGTGGCTGGTTCAGCCTGTATTAATTGGTTTAGAGGGATTTTCCCAAGCCACATTGCTTGTGCATTGACATTTACAGTCGGGAAGTTCTTTTTTAACCATGCACAATTTGGTAACGATTTTACCGTCGCAGCGACCAAAATCAACGACAAAAATATCAATGTCGACAGCACTGACATGTACCAAGCTTATTAAATGTCTGTGGTTGAATAATCGGTTTGTAAAACATCCTGATAGTTTCGCCAATAATTCAATAATTAGATATGATTTCCATACCCAACCCCTTATCACATACCTACAGGTTGTTCAGACGTGTATTCAACCCCTATTATTGCATTTAGAGTTAATCTCTGAAAGTGATTGCAGAATTTGTTTTCCTTCGTAGACATTACAGATTCAGCTCCTGTGAGTAAGTTCTTGTGTTCTCATGGCGTTTCATGTGTTTTTTGTGTGACTGAAGTTGTCACCGAAGTAAACAAGCTCAATTAAGTTATTTGAGTAAACGGTTGAATACGTTACGAAATAAAATTTTATATTGCTGTGTTTGCTCGTTTTTTTATGCGCAATTTTTATAATTGATTTGCATATAACCCCCTGAGGGTCCCTCCATTCGATTAAAATGTACCACTTCACAGAAACAAAACGCTTGCCATAATGAAGATATTTGCGGGCCAGTTAAGACTCACAAGATGTCATGATCTGATGGCAAGATACCCAATATCGAAGACGACTCCATTTGTCAGGACATGCACTCATTCACCCACACGGGATTTTTCGTATTTTGGTCTTTCATAAAGTAACAGCAAGAATTTTTTCATTGAAGGAAGGTTTCGCTTGGCTATCTGTAATGCTTACCACAGTTGGCATTTAAAGGACGCCTGTCATGCCTGTCAACCAAATTCTATTTTTATATCCTCAGGAGTCGACCAAACCGCTTCGAATGAAAGAGGCAAAAGCCATTAGTGTGTGGTTTATGTTGCATATACAGGTTAAGAGAAAACTCTATTAGTTGACAAAACTAGTATATACGAGGCTCACTGACCCGAATTGCTCCAACTGCAGCAAATGCCTTGCTCCCACCACCTTCAACGGAGAAGTTAGTGAATTGGAAGACGTATCCCTCTAGTTCCTCCTTTTGACTAGGCGTGAGGAAGGGGGAAGTCGACGCCACAACGGGCTTACTAGCCTGACCTCCATCGCCTTGTCCTTGAATGTGCGACATGTACAGATTCGTATTACCTGATCTCTTGGCAAATTCTGAGGGTGCGTCGGTCATAGTCGGGAAAGGCTGTCTCCGTTACGAACTTACGTGAGGTAGGCCAAGCGTTGGTCGATTGCGAAATGATGTACATGTACATGTATACCTGACAAAACAGGTCACGTGTACAAGCCAATGTGGCATGAACAGTAAAGGGTGCATTCGATTAGCTTACACGTGTAAGTCAAACTTACACGAGAGCGTCCGTTTAGCCATCACGTGATCCTCGTGCCTGCCCTGGTGTCAGTCAGCCACTATTACCCCGGCTGGCGAGTGGGTCCCTGGAGGCTGTCCGAGTGTAATGGCGTCACGGATGGACTGTTCGTGCATGGACGTACATGATGGAACGTGGCGGTGACTTGACCTTTTTCCCAGAATGCCTTGGCGATTGCACTGCAGCGTTCGATTACCCTCATTTCGGGGCTGCCCTTGCGTGTAACACTGGTGTGTTTCAGGGAACCTAATCGAACGCACCCTAAGTCTGCTTTGCCTTCCCCACGGATCCCAATACGACGCTTTTAGCGTCGATCTGCGCACTTCTGCATTTGAAAACGAGACTGTATGTGTCAGTTTCAGTTTTTAATACGGTCAGACGATTGAAAGTAAGGAGTCAAGACACAAAATACATAAAGGTATGTTAAATTCAGACTTTTCAGACTGCAAATTTTTGTGGAAGAGTCTTTCAGTATGACAGACACGTAAAATCAAAAGAAAAAATAACGGCAATTTGCCGCGAACAAACGTATCTGTACATGTGATGGTTGTGTGTCCGCATGCGCAGTGGGCGTGGTTTGTGCAGTGGGCGTGGTTTAAACAGAAGTGGAGTCACACTTACGAACCAGATACTGCATGGACTGTGTCGACTCTGCGGGCAAAGCGCGACTAAGTTCAACACAGAGAGCCTCGGTTCCGATGAGGATATGCGCAGACGGCGCTAATGTGAAAACCCTCTATGCTCGTACTGCGAAAATGAAACAAGGTTTTTAAGTCGTTTTTAAAATCCACTCCTAATGAAATTTTTATTTTAGAAATTAAACAGTGCATTTTCCGAAAGTGGCCCGAAAAAACTATAATATTTACATCACTTAACAAAAAAGCCCACGTATACAAGCATTTCTGGCAGGAACAGTCAGCATGCCCTCACGACGCACTTTCATGTATAATATGATGCTATTCGTACGGCGCTCTGTGAGTGCCATCCGACTTGTTCAGATACTGAGATAATTTATCTTTGTAAATCGACTTATAGAGCGTATTTAGTCGATTTAACGAGATAAATGATGTAGTTAAGTTGACTTCCTAAGTACAGTAAGTCGACATCGCGAGATATTTTATGACATCAAGCCTGCTTCCAGAGTTCCCTATATCGACTTGGCGGGATAGTTTATGTCATCAAATCTACTTCCAGAACTCGGTATGTCGTCTCGGAGAGATAATTTTTCGTTGTCAAGTCTACTTCCGGATTTTGCTTGTGTCAACTTGGCGAGATAAGTTAAATACTCAAGTCGAATTACCAATTCTTGTTAGTCGACTTGGCAATACAATTCATGTCATCAAGTCTACTTTCAGAATTCATTATGTCGACTCGTCGACACAAATTTTGCTATCAAGTCGTTTTCCAAATTCTAGCAAGTCGACTTGGCGAGAAAATACGCTTCAGGTCACGTTCATACTTGTGAGTAGTCAGTTCATGCCTGCATGGTGTACACTTGATGACATAAATTATCTCGCCAAGTCGACTTACTAGAATTAGGAAATCGACTCACTGACATAGATTATCTTTTCAAGTCTACCTTCCAGAATTAGGAAGTTGGATTGACTTCATAAATTTTTTTGCCAAGTCGTCTTCCCACAATTTTAAAGTCGACTTGAAAAAAATATAAATTATCTCGCCAAGTCGACATAGGGAATTCAGAAAGTAGAAATATCTCCCAAGTCGACTTACTATAATTTGGAAGTCGACTTGACTACATCATTTATCTCGTTAAATCGACTAAATACACTTTATAAGTCGAATTAATAAGAAATATTATCTTGGTATCTGAACAAAGTCCTGAGCTCCGTATATTCGCTCACCGTGTGCTTTAATTCAATGATCGAGGAATTACATTATGTACAACTACGGAGTTCCGATGAACAAGAGGGTGCCATCTCTGCGTGAACGAATTAGCAATTCGCACATTAGCAATTCTTGCAATTCCAATATTTAGCCTAGCAATCAGAAAATGTTGATTTTCTTTGTGTTTTGAGCCAGGGATCAATTAGAATAAATCTACTTTATAGCATTGGTATGTAAATGATGTACGGTCAACAGTTCAGGTAGGGCAATTCGAACAGGGAATGGTACTGCCGGGTTAATTGTGCAGCAGGTTCTGCACTTAACGACGGCGAGAAATAACGTTAACACATCGACATTTTAAAACGGAAAACGTCCAATTATCTAAAGTACCTCAGTAACATGTACATGTATTTGTAATAACTCAAATAAGAGCGGGTTTCGGTGTTTGACGTAGCCTGAAGACATTGACTGGCATAGTTCGGAGGGGGGGTTCGTATGCAGTCAACACTTTGACATTTGCCTCTGAGGCAATCACTTTGAGGCAGTTGTCAAATTTCAGTGTGTTAGTTATTTTGTGAAGAACTTTAGTTTCGTGCCTTCGGTCCACTCGAGGGAGGTAATTTGCATGCTCATTACTATGCGTCCACACCCTCGCAGAATTCCTTAGCTTATCATTCAAGCGTGTCCTTATATAAAGGTATTTATTCTCATTTAGTCCCTTCACTCAGTGTTCGCACTTACACCGAGATTGACTTCCACTCATCCAATTTTCGCGTTATCACCTACGCCTTTTCTAACCCTAAGCTCCGTCATTCGTCATTTTCCTTCCTGTTCATGTCACCTGATTTTTTGTAGTTGTTGTTGTTGTTTTAGGGCTTGCCAGCTGTTGACATCTGCTACTTCTGCAGTATGTCAGGCCTTCGGGCTCGTACCAGACTCTTTCCAGCCGTCCCATCCGAGTCACTGGTTAAAGGGTACAGGCAGTATGCGCCCTGGTCCGTGCCACTCGTCGAGAGAGCCTTATTACCACAATCTGATAATCCCCCAAACCCCTCTTCAGCTTCTTCGTCACCAATGATCATCCCTCGCAACAGACCTTTCCAAGTCTTGATAGATAACATTATGCGAAAAGTTCGACGACGTTCTCAAGCTACCATGCACAAATAACTCCCTTTTCATTTACCTCATCTATAATTCAGTCTGGTTATATTGTTCTTTCCACGCAAACGACCCCTAACAATGAGTTCCAATAAGCCGGATTCGTGACAAAATCGGCTTTAGAGCTTCTAGCCACCTCTCGAAGTATAGAGAGCCCCACCCTTCCTAAATAAAAACGAAAGAATAATACGATGACCAACACAATGGAAAAAATACAACGGTATAGTTGTGTTACATTTTTAATTTCTGGATAAGGAAGGTACAGGAATCCACTAACGAATGTTGCGATGGTAAATGGTAAAAGCAGCTGTCTTGGAATTTTTTAAACTTTATTAAGAATATCTCCCGTTTTGACAAGGAAATCACAGGAACCCCACCATTATCAGCTTATAAATACATGCATTTTTGGACCAAATTCGGAGATGTTAAAGGATCCAGGAAAGAACTTTTTATTAGAATCACATTTTGTGTATCTCTGTATTTTTCTTTTATAGACATCTTTTTTGAGTTATGTGAACTGGACGGTGCACTTTTTCAAACACTGAAAATTGACCAAGCATTTCTGGACAAGTAAGAGCGCTTTTGCTTTGACGTCAATCCAGGAAGACATGGTTCAGGTTGCATGTTGTCATATTCAAATTGTGAATCTCAATTTGTTATCTTGGAACATTTCTGTGAAAAGTATTTTGCTGATTATTGCTTCATACGTACACAGCAACAAATTGCCAAAGAAAATGAAATCTGCCATAGCAGTGGTTAAAAAATCTAGAAATTTTCTGTGCACAAATTAGTGCAACATTGCGATTCAGCGCCTTCGATAACATCATAGTTCTGCTTATCAATATGCAAATATGCATTAGCATAAACCCAAAAAAAGCATCAAAATATCGGTTAAAATTGCAAAACAAAAATTTAAAATGAAGTTTATTGAAACCCCAAAATGCAATTTCAAGGCTTTTAGTAAAAAAAAATTGTATTTCCTTTAAAAGCTTCGAGAAACGGCGTAACAAGATTAACTTAACCCTAATATTGCCTCCTGCGACGTCAGCTCAACAGTAACTTTTCAAAACTCGCCAACCAAACTCGTGTTTATCAATTAGTGTCCATCGTGAAAACAAAAACCCACGAAACAACAGCTCATTACTCCAAAGTATAACCTTCACAAGATTCAGCTTAATCCCAATGGCTCTGAGGGCAGGGCAGATCCAGGCGCTTACAAAGGATACTTCAGATTACCACATTAAAACCTCCAAGAAGTAAGAAATGAACCCCCACAAGCAATAAAAAGGTCAGGAGTCGACAACTGCGTGATTGGCGAGTCACCGAGACCCCAGATGTTACATTATTAACGAACAAAAATGGTCCTATAGGAAAAGGGGAAATGTTCATTTGAAATTATTAGCATTAAATGTTTCAAAGAACTGGAACGTATGACCACAGTAAACGATTTACAATAAATACTCACCAACTGCCAAAGTTAATTAACCCTCGCATTTTAAAAAGTGGTAACACTACATAATTCCCTTTAGAAGTCAAGAACCAACAACCACGTGAATGGCGAGTGACCAAGGACTACATCCCACAAGACGGTAAAAAACAGCAGCGTAATATCCTAGTTTGAATCCCCCCCCAAAAAATGCAATAGTTCCATGTATAAGGTTACATGTATTTCAAGCAGTAGTTCATAATTTCATCGCAATGCGATTCAATTATTTCCATAGTACTACCAATAGTGCCAAAGACAAATAGAATTACAAATTTTGACAGTACTGATCGAAACGCATTTGGGCAATTAAAAACTTCCAAAAATATAGTTTGTTTTGCGTTGACGTAAACAGGGAAGCCTCATGGGTCTCGCCCGCAAAAGTAAATTTCAGGCTTTGACGAACCCGGGCCTCCGCCCTAAACAGTCTTATAATCCCGCAACCCGTGCGATGGAGTATCGCCTAATCTAGATTGCGACGACAGGTTGCCGACCGCCACGATCTGCCACCCTGCAAGTTCATGTCTTGTGGGTCATCTTTCCCGTTGAAATGAGCTCGCGAAGGAAAGCCATGCAGCCGAGTTTCCCTTGCTGTGAAGAAAAAAATAAGAAACAAAATATCTTGTTAAACCACAGTTATAGTTAATTTAGTTAATTTTTATTGGTCACGAAATGATCACGTGATATACTGCAAGCGCGCAAGTATCATTCACGCTTGCGCCCACTGGCGATGTTGCCGGCCGAAAAAAAAAGATGGATAATTTAACGGTGATCTTTCGTACAGTTGATGTGTCGTGTCTACTGCGTTGTAATTGTGTCATCTTTGTCACGAGAATGGATAGCCGCGGTATTGCTGCGCGCCAATTACAGGAGATGCGCTCTGTATGGGAGACATTGAAACACTGCGCATGTGCTACACGTAACTCTCTTTCACTCTGACCACGACGGAGACCAGCGAGTTTCTGTTCGTGTACCAAGCTGTGCTCGTGGAAGACGAGTATGCCCTGATCACTGTTTCTGCTGCGATCGCATTTGCTGTTTATATAAAACACTGATGCATTTGTCTCTTCTCGTCTGCTCCTCAAGTCTTGCCAATATACTTTTTAACGGAATTTGGCATAAATAATGTTTTGAAATTCAGCCAGTCGACAAAACCCCCAGTGCTTTATGAATCTTAGGTTTCTCTGGTAAACCAGCGTTATAATCCTAGCTTTCCCCCCTCCTCCCCAAGGAAAACAAACCAAAACAGAGGTCAACAAAGGACACCAAAATCAATAATTTTCCCCGTAATGTAATATCTGATTAGCTTTTCAAGTGTTTCAATTTGTCAAATCGTTTTAATTTATCCTGCAATAAAATATGCATATATTACACATTAGGCCGTTCCTGTGTGATCTGTGATTATGCTTTAAATTAACAACATAATTGTTAAGTGAAGACATTCGAAAAATCATTCGATAAATTACGGGTTGAATGGTTGTGAATTGAGAAGGGTTTTGTCTTACAAACTGATTGAACAAACTTTGGTATTGTAGTTAAGCTTAGACGTTTTGATGTTTAGAATTTACGGTGGTCTTCAGAATCACCATTTGTAACGAACAGTCGAAATTTAAAATATAGCATTCCAATCAAAATTACTGATTATCAATTTCTACTAATTTCTTTTCTGTGTTTGAAAGGAGTTTCGAATGCTGAGCGAATAGAAATGTAAACATGTATATTGATCGCATAAAGCAAAGACAAATTTCATTATCGATGAGGCCACACACTTAAAAAAACAAACGCTAGGAAGTTTGTTAGTGGTAAGCCTCACTGATCTGCCTGACGTTGAAAGGACTTGTCCAGACTCGAACCTGCCGAGTCTACTGCCTGCAACCTACGCAGATTACCAATACATATGCGCTATTTCCTAGTCCATTACTTCCATTCGCTAAGAAAAAGAGATTGGTAATCAGGTATGAATGCGGTAGTAGACTCAACCCGCTGTAGGTGGGGGGAGAAATTCTTAATGATAAACCCCCCCCATAAAACGCATGAAAACGGCAAAAGGTGATGCGTGACATTTTAGGTTTTTAAGAGTACTTTATTGAAATCATGAAAGGGATTCACCTGCACCAAGTAATCTTGGTCTTTTTTCTGCATGTTGAAGTCCAGCGTATCGAGGTAGCCAGTGTCAATGCCAATTGTACGGCTCACGTCAGAGCTCTATAAATACACAAAAAGTTGAATTAAAAAATTAATTAAAATATTAAAATTAAATTTCTTTTCTACAAAATGAAAATAAAATTCGCCGTAATTTCCACTGATTAAAAACAAACAAATTTTCTGGTACTCAACTGGGATTCTTGTCAACTTATGTACATAACTTTCGGTGGTGTATGCACTACTCGCCAAAACGTTTGGACGAAAAGCGCAACAGGGGGGGGGGCGATCTAGAGAGAAGTGCAACCACCTTGAAGCTGTTTGAAGAGGCCGGAGAAACGTTTTAGAAGGTATCCTTCCGTCAGGTCCATCACCATGAAATAAGGTATTCCATTTCAATTGCATCAACTAAAAAACATGTTCACTGCAAAAACTATATTTAGTCAATGAACACTTTTTAAAACATTTGTTTGCTATCAGTTTGCAGAATTATGTCAATGCTAAGCGCGTTTAGATTTTTAATGGGTGGCCACTGGACATTGGTGTTTGGGACTTGAAGACTAAGTATTAAGCATCCAAACATGTTTGCAAAGTGATAGCAAAATTGTGATCACAAACAGGTCATGCATTTTATGCATAAACCTATAGGCCGAAGTCCAAAATTGAAAAAAACTATTAAGATCAGAGACGCACACATCGTGTACAAATAGTTTAAAGTGTCAAAATGTCCTAAAGCCTATGAGAAAAAAATCGCCCCTGCATGTCTTACCAACCCTAAATGAGGCAGATTATTCTGCTCCATCTCATAACCGGGGCGGAAACCACCCCTTCTAGCAGTCACCTGGCCCGCGCTCGCTTTTTACTCAATGAAATGTATGGTTCTGATGTGACTGTCATTTGAAGTGCCCGCGTGCACTGAGCAACTCCAGTGGAGAAAGTATACACTTTTGGCTGGACTTTTGGTCTCGGAAAAATGCGCACTGCGCGATAACGGTATTTGGATTTTCACAAATTTGGTGTCAAAATTACTACAAAGAGTTACTCTAAAAAGGCCTAAAGTCTCAGCTCTGAAAAAAAAAATGCACATCGTCGATATCGGAAATAAATGTCGAGGGGCAGAATCTAGCCCGGCTCTTTCAGGGTTGTGCATAGCCGTTTGTAACACAGACTGAATGTAAGACGTGAAGGCGCAGACACGAACTGAAGACACGGAGTATGACGTCATTCCACCCAAAATTGAAACAAAATGTCGTCCGAAACTCTGTGATTTCTTTTCCTGAAAAATGGGCTTTTAGATTATCGTCTCATGATGCCAAACCTCCACTCCAGTTTTACGCATTTTACCGACAGCTTCAGATGATCACTGAGGAGTAATATATAAGCCTTAAGGGGGAAATGAGCAAAATTAGTGGAACAAAGCGAGAGGGGACATCGTGGCACGCCGGTCATGCCAGCATGCGTGTTTGTAAGGGGATACCATGGCAACTCGAGGGAGACAGTCGGCAAAGTTTAATCTAACTCAACCTTGCTGATCGTTCACGGGCTGGTTTGCGTTTGTCTGGGTTGTTGGCGACACCTCCGTTTGACGTTTCCGTATGTCTGCGTTGCAGTTTGGGTCTTGATTGCGTTGCTCTACGCGTTTCTTACGTCGATATTGAAACCAGTCTTTAAAAGGACACAGGTTACATTAGGCTGCAAAATGAACGGGATTGGTTGATGCAGCATGAATGGGTATAAAATCCCTACTTCTGATGGGCCAATACTAGCTCATTGATTGTCAACGATGTGGGGTCAGATCAAAACTAAAACATGCATGCATGGAAAGTATTCCTTCCATTTTTTTTTGAACAATTTTTTTTCTTAACCTTAAAGCTTGATGTTTATGAACGCTTGATTTCCATCATTTCATAAAGTGGAAACTCCATGGTTTACAGGTACACTTCTTCCGTTGTCCATCGAATGAGTTGCCTTTTAGTCAACCAGTCCCACAGTGCATTGCTTACGTCTAAAGGTTTATATCAAACGTCCGTGAGATGATCTATTCCTCGACACACTTTGTGTGCATCTTTGAACTCTTCTTCAAAGTATAAACTACTGAACAGATGTCACTCTTTTGGGGGGTTAAGTATAGTGAATCGCACACTTAAAAAAACATTTCAAAATTGTCCGATCTTTACTGGACAGCTGGCCTGGGGTGCTGTTTGCCGTGATGTTAATCAAGGGAGTCAATGTTCAGTTTCTATATTTGCTGTATATAGGCCTAAACATATCTGAAAAGGGTCGGTCATTGACCAATTCCAATGTACTTACACAACCAACAAAAGAACATTAGGAGAACAAAAATAAAACTTTCAGTACTTTTGCGCAAAATCAATGCTACGTTCTGGTTTTCAGTTTAAGAATACACATGAAATTTCGCATTTGCATAGAAATCGACAAAGCGCCAAAATACCGGTACCTTTTAAAAATAGCACGTTCTCAACGGTTGTTGTAAAATAATGCTGATGGTTCCTTTAATGGCAGCCAGCTATCAATGCCGTATGCACACTCCGTTTGTATTTACATGTGTACCTGCACGAAGATTCTCTTCATGTTCAGCAGCAGGCACTCCATGATGGCCCCAAAGTAGCTCTGCAGGTCGGTGATCTCTTGTCGTTTGTAGCCTCGGAAATTCTCCATGATCTCTAAGCCTTGCTTCTCGGCAAACGACACCAGTTCCCGGAAGGTTATCTGAGGAAAAAAAGAGGCCAGATAATGAAGCTCAAAGTGTCTGTTTTGTTCTAAGTTCAGCACCTTAAGCCTCTCCATGCACGTATTAGTCATTCAGAGAATGGCCAATGATTTTAACACAGCCCAAAACATCACACTTCACTCGGACGAAGCAAACACGCTATACAGATGTTGACAATCGTCTCATGGTGCACCATGACCTATTTACTCCTATACAAATCCATTTGGTACAAACGAAAATAAAGCAAAACCGTTACCAACTAATAAAAAAATTGAAAATACTGTAAATATTTCGATAAAAATTCTATAAATGTAAATTAGTCATTCTAACTTATAAACATTAATCCCGTCTTCTGTTAAAACGACTTCTTAAAAGTAGTTATAAGTATTAAGCCAGATCAATTAATGGAATTTAAGTATGTATTTGTCAAACTGACCTACATGTACTTTAATCGTAATTGAATTCAAAGGTGTCTGAAATGATTTAACGGTTGCCATCTGCTTTGCATTTAGTCATTCAAAACAACCACCTATAACATTAGACACATGACACATTAGGCGTTCATCTTTTTTAAAGATTTAGTATAATTTCATAGCGATTTTATAATGGTAAAATCACCAAAAAAATCATTTCAAACAGAGTAAGTAAAAAAAAGCAAACTTTTCAGCACTGAATGTAAATTACGCGTATCATCACAAAAGCCTGCAAAGACATTTGACTGAATTACTGTTACATTTAGCAATACAAAATCTCTTGCAAAGAATACACGTATTTACAAAGATTTGAAATGTAATTAATTATAATAGCTGAAATAAATACCTGGTTAGAGTAAACACTCAAACTTCCAATGGGGCAGTTACAGCGACGTACTTTGAAAAACGTTCGGTTTCATTAATCAGTTTCACTTCAAAACATTTAAAACATTTCACACACACAGAATTATTGAAACCCAATACGTAGTATGAAAGACTGAATATTGGATGTCTATTGGTAATAGGCTTCAGCTGTGTGGTTACACGGTTTTAGTTATAAGCAAAGGTGTGCGTGTAAATCTTTTCAGAAATATGCCTGTATGAACACTGTGAAATTCTAACTAAATATTATATCAAGAAAACAAAATAAATTCAATTATCTTGAGAGTTTCCAGCAGGCTCTGAAAAGATATTTACGTGTAGTATTAGGGATGGGGGTTTCTAGTTAACACACTTTTTCCCCATTTTACTCTGGGTACGTACCCAGCTAAATTTTTCAAAATCCTAACATTAAAAAACCGTTAAAAGGAGACCCTGTATACCTGCTCGACTAAAATTTAACAATTTTTTTTTTAAAAATCAAAACTTTTTCTCTCATTTCACAAGTGATGACGACACTCTAAACCCCAAGCACCCGTCTCTTCGCTGTAACCGCTGGTGCCTGATATAGCAGCCTTGGGTCGCAACACGAATAAGATCAAAAACCAAGCTAAAGTAGACCTCGGATGTCGAGTTCACGACGAACGAACGTCTACTTACCACACAAGTGGTAAGCCGACGTCAACAGACCTACAGAGGCCCAGACGCTCCAACACATTTTGTTAAGTCTCTGGTTCAAGAGCAAGCCGAAATTAACCGAGTGTTTGAGAGCACCGGTAATCTCTCTTGGACCCCTGAGTAATAATCGAGAACAATATAACAACTGTAACAGGTGTTGGATCTGCAGGGAAAAAAACGTGTACTGAAACTACAAGACGAACTGCCAGCGCAAGCTATCCGGAAAGAACCCAAGACAAAAGAAGGAAAAACAAAAAGATAATTGGTTTAAAAACCCAAAGGCTTTACACGTGACGTTCTGCACAATCTAGAAAACTATGACACCATCTAATTATGCAAGGCGTGTCTGAATTTAAAAACGAGAAATTATTTTGTATTGCAAAAAACTCTGAAAATCACGTTTAGCTTTTCTTTAGGCCAACTGCGTTTTATAGACTCATTTAACTCTGTGGCTAGTAAAAGCCTGTCTCTACTCCAGTTCAACCATCTCTTCAGACTCTTTTAGTTTATTGAGAGACTCGTTTGACAACTTGAAAACCTGAAGTTACCACATATCGAGCAATTTTACAGTAGCCTCAAACAGAAAAGCGTAACCCCAGAAGAATACACTAGAGCTCACCAAGTGTGGTAATTGGCACGATTTGTACATACAGACCGACACATTGTTACTTGCTTTCTTTTTAATTTTAGACGCATTTGTAAAGCCAACCACGGTTTAGACCCAGCCAACTATTTTACAGCACCGGGGTTGTCGTGGGACGGTTTGTTAAAACACAGCGATATCGAGTTCTAACTATTGACGTTGACACACACTTATTTTGAACGGGCAAACAAGGTGGTATTTCTAGCATCGGTAGTGCTCGTTACATTAAAGCCAACAACTGCCATTTCTCGATTACGACCCCTAGAATCCAGACTCTTACTTGATGTATTTGGACGCAAACAACTTGTACGGTTGGGCCAATGAGCCAGCCGTTGCCCTTGAGCGACTTTTGCTGGCTTAAACCCAAAAAGTTTACCGCCGAACAAATACAGTCATGGCGTCCTGAAGCAACCGTATGGTTTTTACTCGAAGTAGATCTCGATTACTCCCATTACTTGCACGACTTACACAACGTCTATCCATTAAAATTAGGCTACGTGGAACCTGGAGTCGAAACCTTGGGTGTGGCAAACGCAGCTGTGGGTATCTCTGCCATGTTGGGTGTTTTGAGCGCCCCCGTAGGCTTAGTGGTGGAAGGGATTGCTCTCGGTGCGTTTGGTGGCACGAATTGTTAAAACACGCCAATAAACGATTGCGGGTGAAGTCCAAAAAAACACGACCACATCAGAGTGTTGGCTGGCGCCAAAGTAAACACGATAGAAGAATATGTTTTTCAGGCCATTAACGACGAAGACAAATCTCACGAAGAATTTGGGTTAATTAGGTCAGAGGTCAAGAAGTTTAATCAACTCATGGAAAAATTGGAATGCATGGATCTACCGAACTTCCAGAAGTTAAAAACAGCCAAGAAATCGAAGAAAAAGCAAAATATTATCGCTAGAGAAATGTTTGACATGGAAAAAAATAGGTCTCCTGACAGAACTTGGGAGTGTACTTGGAGAATCACATTGAGCTATAAAAACTCCCAAAAGACATTTCACCGGGAGATTGTTAAAGCACTGCCGTTATATCCTACTGCCCCTCCTTATCCATTGTCATAAATTAATGATGGCAAAAAGTTAAGGTTCGGTTCATTATTATTATGCGAGCTGCTTTTAAAACTTAATGACGCATAATTCCTTTCCAACCATAGGTCCACTACGAGCTTCAGTAGAAAAATATTATGAGAAATATTTATATGGAGGCGTACTGCGATCTGCTTCATTATTATGCAAGCTGCTTTTTTAAAAAATTAATGAGGCATACAGATATTGCTTTTACCTCATTTGACCATGGGTCCATTACGTGCGTCAGTAAAAATTATAATGAGGAATAATTATATGGAGACGTACTGCGATCTGCTTCATTATTATGCCAGCTGAACGATGTCCACAGAAATAACAACAGCAGCGTGATGTCTGGAAAAAAATGGTGTATCACCGACAGCAGGAATGGCTCTCCAGTTGCGGTTTAAGTTGTTTATAAACAGACTGTACGGAAACAGCAGCGGCTCTTTCAAGTCTTCCATTTCATTCCGTTACATCAGCGTCAATATGCTGGGAATTACTCATGCCAGCTTCTTCTGAGCATAGAGCGAGCGCAATTTTGCCATTTGATTTTCACCAAACAAGCAAATTTCAACACTGACAAATTTTATTTTTCACAGAAAGTATTGGCCTGAAAAATATTGAGCTCAAAGAAAAAAGGGACAAAAAAATTGTATTTTCTTTAAACTGTATGTAGATTGACGCAATCTCAAGGAAAATTGTGCTGAACCGGAAAAATCTTTGACACCCTTGTGATCATGCTCCTCAGTCTGATGGTAGCTGACATTTGGCTAAATGTATGGACACACAGGGGAAAAAATCAAGCAATATATCTAGCAAGAAATGAGACCAAGTGGTAGCCCCCAACATGTCCAATCGCTATACACACTCTAGACTGTGGTTACCTAACACATGCCCCTAGATGTCTTAAAAGAATTCCTCGGATTCCAGTGAAACAAGGACTAACACAAATCAGGGGGGTTCTCTCCGTCTCATATGTCGCTTCATATGTCAAGCAAAGGAAATTAATGAGTTCAAACACCCTGAAAACAAACCATGCATACAAGACATAAAAGACACTAGACCACAATAATTGAAAATATGTTTTAACACAGTGTTCTACATACCAAAGGACGTTGGAAATATTTTCAATATCATAATAAAAACAATTCTTTAAAAAATGTGACTATGACTGTGCTTGGTCAATGCATCATGATTTTGACCCAATAAACATTGGTCAGGATGACGACCAGGTAAGTCCAAGACACGTACTATTATCAAATTTGCTTGACAAAGTCACAGTGGTCGTTGTAGTTTATATTCACAGATGACTAACTTGTGTTTAAGGTGAGTTAACCTAAATGTACAGCATTTCTGACATAAATGATACGAAAAGTTTGCTACATTATCGTACTTGACGAAACTTGAAAAAAATATCTTTTCGTACCTCGCCATCTGCGTGGATGTCCATCCGTTTGAACAACGCCTTGGTGTCCTTGAAGTCATCTCCAAATAACCGTTTCTTGTCTTCGTCCGTGAAGTCTGAGCCTGTCTGTGTAGCAGTGAAATTGAACATCACAAAACTACATTCCCATTTGGCAACCACTGAAAAAGTCCATAACAAATGCTACAGTTAAACCTCTCAAGGTTCCTGACAAACATCCCTCGTGCACACCGTGTACCACCACACAGGTAAATAGAACTTCATATGTGATGAAAATACCTTGCAGGCTAATATGGCATTAATCCTAAATAATTATCTGCACTTAAGTGTTTTCTCTTCCTGCGTCAAAGTCGCATGGTTTTTACAAAATATGGTGGACCGTTTATACAAAAAAGGACTGATTCATGAAGTGTTTAAAAATCTCGAGCAACTATTAATAACTGTATGAATCTTAATACACTAAGTAAAGATACCTCTTCTTCAACACTAAAGAAGCAAATTGAGCATTTGGTTGGCAACGGGGTTGCGAACCTTATTAAGTGTCCTCGTGTCCACAACAAACGCACATTAAGAAATCTTACAGTCCTGACCACCCGGTGGAAAAATTCCCGGATCCGCCCGTGCTGACAGCTAAGAGGAATTGCGCGGTGGCAAATACTGTACATCATCTTCTTAAATCATCACTCTATACGTTTGTGACATCTTAATGAATTCGCGGAAACACGACAGTATGGGTCATGGGTCCCCGATCGAACCTCAACACACCCGTGTTCCTCACCTGGTTCATGGCTTTCTCGAATTCTTGCTCATTGATGGTCCCGCTTTGGTCAATGTCGTTCTCTTCGAGTACATTCATTAGATTAAAAAAACGCCGTCACGAGCAACCTGTGCTCCTTAGCTTTGATGACTTGCTCCTTCATAAGTTCTGCCCGCTTCCTGTTGCCAAAAGATAACTTGGTTTTTCGTATCATTTATTTACTGATGCAGAACGTGATTTTCAAAAATCCTTCACATGTCGTCTTACCAAAGTCGAAGATAATGGAAAAAAAACAGTCCTTGAGATTTTTCTTTGGGGAAGGATAATGGGCTTTTTACGGCCATATTTTCATTAATATTTCAACTGTCATTGTTGACATATTCTATACAATCTGTGTTGTTTTCTAATGTAGACATTTCGAGTCTTCCCTTTATTTGTGCGCAAACTCAATAAACTGTTGGCAATTTAACGATTGATCGTGACAACGTTACTCCAGTTACAGACATCCTAAATTACGGACGTTGCACAATAGTGCGCCATCAAGAATTTGCAACGCGTTGGCCAATTACAATGCGCGAAATTTGTCGACCCAATGCGCGTTTGGAAAGGGTCGACAAATTTCGCGCCTTATGATTGGCCAATGTATTGCCACCTCTTGTTGGCGCACTATTGTGAATCGCCCGTGTTGGGAATAAATCTGTTTTGACAACAGTGCGGGATTTTCATTAATGATATGCATAACACAAAAGGCTGACAAATTAAAATATGTAACTGGTTTGTAACATATATGTAACATATACCAAAAATTTAGGAAAAGGAGGATTGATAGTGTTAGGGAATCGTTGTATCATTGTTCTGGCGATGACATCATCCAATCAGCCTGGGAGCGCGAACGGCCAAAAGAGGATTTTTCGTAGGCAGGGAAACGCAGGAACTTTGGATTCGTTTTGGGGTCACAATTAATGGGATAAACATTAAATTTATAATGTTTTTGAAGTGGTTACGTATTTATTTCGAAATACTTCACGTGAACTACATGTTTTCTATTTCTGTAATCCTTTAAGAGTGCTCCTTCACTCCACTTAATTAAATATTCACACATATCTCTCAAGCATTACTTGGCGAGTTTTGTGGGCGGATATTCTTGCTTTTCCGACGGCTTGATGAACTTGTCGAAGCGATCCATCAGCTCCTGCTTCATTACCTCTCTCTCATTCCCAGCATACTAATTAAGACGAAACAGAAAGCACACAATCTGATTAGAAAATGGCCATGAAATGTACCCCCATCCTACAGGCCGGTCCCAAGTTTTCCGACGGAATACCTAACCGTGTTACACGGCACTGGTGCACCGGTAGCTACTTTCGGAAAACTTCATACCACAAGCCATGCTAACTCCACAAAGTCCTGATCACAAACCCTGTATTGTAGAAGGAAACAAAGGGCCCAACCCAACCCAACCGACCGGAGCCGACCCAACCCGAGATGGCCCAACCCGAGCCGAGCTAACCCAAGCTGAGCCGAACCGAGCCAATCCGATCCACCCAACCGCACCTAAACTAAACGAAACCAAACAGCATTGGGCATGGTGGGAAAAACGACGTTGCACTTGGTATGAGAATGTCAACCTCTAGTTGACATCCAGTGTCTCACCATGAATCTTCAAATAAGCTCGGGCCAGGGTGTAATAGCCTGAGATGAAAAAATATAGCAACAAAAGGTTTTTTGAACTACATGTATAAACTGCTGGAACACTGCATTTGATGGAACCTTAAACCGTCCTTGGAATTTATGTAACATTATGTTAATTTGAAATATAATTATAATTATGACCATTCTCGTCGCAAAACATATGATAACAAATTTCAACATGGATATTCCCTGTGGCACTCAACAGAAGGTTCCTGCCATAAAATTTACAAAAAAAACAACCTGCAAAAGGGTAACTAATTTTACACTCAAAATGCTTATTGTGTCTGATGTTTTATTTTATATATATTCATCTTTTTTAACAAAAAAAGAAAAAAGAAAACTCTCATATTCTCTCAGGGTTGCTGTTGAAGTTCTACACCCTTAACGCACGTATTATTGGAGGGGCTGCAGCTGAATTGCCGTGGAACTGGGGACCTCTTTCATACTATTGCAGTGAGTGAAGGCCTTGCGGAGTTTGTCCTATACAGTATCTTCCCACTTTCTCCAGAGATTTTTTTTCAGTAGGAAAAAACCTACGTCTCCATCACGTGCCATGTTATTCAGTGTTGCAGTCCTCGTACTCGAGAACATCTCTGGTACTTGTACTCACAAAAATGTACTCGTACTTGAACTCCATGAAAAAATTCCATGTACTCACCAGGTGTGGATCGGAAAGAGAGGGGGTGCGGGTCAGCACCCCGCCGACACCAAATAATAATGATAAAACAGTAATTATTACTGCTAATGGGTCATTAGGGAGACATTCCCATAGAAACGTGCACAATTTTTTTTTCAAATTAACTGTCCCATAATTCAATATTCCCTAATCTGATCTGAACCAAATTTTGTATGTTTTCATTTTAGGCCCTAAACTATCATCTCTCAAAATATGAACGGTAAAATTCGGCCTCCTTCTGGTAGTTTGAAAAATGACCTATTTGTAAATATAATAGTTCTTACCTCGTCTTTATGTAAATCATAAGTGGGTAATTTTTATAAACTCAGGGTCCAAAATTGTGACATTTTCGTGTCCCTTTAAAACCTGACCTGTGTAATTTGATGTGGAAATATCACTAAAATTGATTTTATTTCCATTTGTTTGGCAGGTAATTTGAATTATTTCATCATTCTTGGAAATTAGAGAATGAGTTCTGAACTCACAAAATCATATATCAGATGTGACAGGAAACGAAAAAATTGGTCCCCTAATTACCTAAGTGCACTTTATGAAAAACTCTCTTTTCGATAGTTTCCTCTATTGCCTGTGGAAATAATTGTTTCACAAATTGACGCTGATGCTGATGCGGCTGCATTGTATAAAATGTACATTTAAAGTCACAAGATCACGGTGTGAATCAGACATTGAATCTGGCCGTTACGGCTTGTTTCATGAATACAGAATAACATGCATATAATGGAACACGACAAGGCACCATGCAAGCGTTTTAATACTGGCCCCATGAAAATGGCGCTGGCGCCTAGGGTGGAGTATTTGCAAAACAAATAGGCCTACATTTTAAAATCTGGGATGCAATCTGACATTTTAGGCTATGTGCAAAATTTAAGGTCGTGAAAAATTCACGGAAGACATAAATCCACTGGCCCATCGGGTTGTGGAGTACCAATGTATAGTGGTTGTGGTGTTCGCTTCCCGTGCGTCGGTATCTCGGTTCACCCCTCCCCCAATGCCACAGTGCTTGTGTTCCTCGGCAAGACACTGAACTACAAATGCCACTCTTTTTGACCAAAGAAATCAAGAACTATATTGATCATTGACATGAAATTTGATCAAAATTCAATCTAAAAATTGCAACTACATCTACATATGTTTATATCTGCCCGTTCAATTTTATCAGGATTCTTTGTTTTTTCAGTGAATCTCTTTCATGCAAATAACACTACTGAACACACAAACGTGGCAACGTAGCCAAGGCAGAGGGACGCGCGCCCTCTTTCATGCAAATAGCACTACTGAACACACAAACATAGCAACGTAGCCAAGGCAGAGGGCGCGCGTCCCTCTTCCCTCTCCTAACTTAATCCGTAAGGAATTACTTGAGGATATCAGACGGAAAATACGCTCTCCTTACAATGGATTATACTTGTGTAAAAGCTCCTTCCCAATTCACGGACAAAAATTTGCTTTTTAAAGTGATGTGAAAAAGTAATATTTTCGGCATGACACACTGTTTGAGTTGGTTCTGTTACAATTGGTAATACATGCAGGATAGGTCACGCCCTGATTTACCGTAAAGTGACTAAACTATCGGGTCTACTCCTAATTTCGGACTTATGATACATGTACCTCCGACCTACCAGTAGAATCCCGAATGTTTTGTCGTTCCTTTCACCAAAACGCTCCTTTGGCTCCCACAATTTTGGCAGCTCCTCAATGGATTTAAACCGGCGAAGAAAGGAATCCCCTTTTTCCATGGACAGAAACCAACCTGAAACGGAGGAATGATACGCCGTAGGAACTTATTCAACCTTTTTCTTTTTTTCTTTTTTGTCAGCAACAAACTCGTTCAGACTGGCGTAGCAGAGTTGTGCAAAACCAATTTCTTTTTTTTTTAATTGAGAGCGACTTGGTTTTAGACAGCCGTACTCAGTTCAAGCGGTGAGCAAGAGTAGAGATAGACCCACAGAATTTTCTTCTTAATCAGCTTGTATATATACGCACACGGACATGAAACGAACGTAAATCCGGCCATACTTAGGCCGTACTTTGATATGTCAGTCTGAATTGCGATCAAACATAGTTAAGCAAGGTTTTCGATGGTGTAAGCTTACTTTAAACTCATATACAACTAGGATATTAGGTTGTTGTTAAAACAGCCAACAAAGAGAATGAATGCCAAATATTCAAACAAATGTAAGGCATATCTTTAGACCTCAAAGGGCATTGACTGAAAAATCCACATTCCATGTTCTTCAAGACCAAGGCTGAAGTTTTTGCCCCATAATTCAGTTTCAAGGCAGTCTTGAGGCCAAGGCCGGGCATCAAGGCAAGGCACCATAATCTTGGTTCTTGGTTTACTCGTCACCCAGTGCCCAAACAGGGCGGTTATTAGAGCTGGTAGTTTTGAAATGTGATTGGCTACATTGTGCACGACCTGTGACCGCCAGGTTATCACTTCCTGTTGGTTAGCGAAACGTTATACGAAATTTTTGATTCGCCATTGGCAATGCTAAATCACAGACATAGTGTCGGTTATAATAATGATAAAAACATGGCCTTGGTACAATCACAGTGTGGTAATTCATCTTCTTACTAAGTATCACCGATCACACGTCTTTTGGCCATATATTTCGAGTCAAAGGTTATCTGCATCCATTTTGGATGAAGGAATTAAGTGCATGGTGTACTATTTACAATACACATTTCTCTCTCCGTAGCCTCCCTCCAGGCGACGCAGCTACACGACGCGACGGCACAACGGCTCTCTTGCGTCGTGTCGTCGCGTTGCGCCGTCACCTTCTTGCTATTACGTTTGTACACATACAACGCGTCGCGTCGTGCGTTGCGTCGTGCCGTCGCCCGTCGTGTCGTGCTGTCTTAGGTCCTTTCTATGGTGTACTATTTAATATACCTTTCCTTGTTGCATTTTTTCCGTCTAAACGTCGCCCTTTCCGTCGCCCGTCGAGTCGCACCGTCGTCGTATCGTGCGTTGCGTCGCCTATTGCGTCACCTGAAGCACGACGCGACGGCCGACACGATATACGACGCAGCGCACGACGGTGTAACGCGACGGGCGACGGAAGGATCGACGTTTAGGCAGAAAAATGCGACAGGGAAAGGACGTAAAACAGCACGACGCGACGGGCGACGGCAAGACACGACGCACGGCCCGACGTGTCATGTGTGTACAAACGTTATGTTAAGAAGGCGGTGCGACCCGACGGCACGACGTAAGGGAGCCGTTGTGTCGTGTATTTGTGTTGCCTTAGAAGAGGCTAGAGAGAGAGAGAAATGTGTGTCGTAAATAGTACACCATAATAACCACCGTTTTTGTAACGCATTGAGCAAGCTCGCGCGCCTGGCAGAAATTTACCTACAACGCTCTGTGCGTCATTAGCTGTGACCCCCACCGCACGGTTCGGGCGCTGGGTGACGAGCAAAGGTTCTTAGACGTCCTGCCTTGAACGCAGAGGACGCTCGCTTGTGCGCTGATACACCGCAATACAACAGACCTCTTGTAACCTGATAAACATATTTTATTTTTGTTGTCAAAAGGTTGATCACAAGCCTTTTGGCTGACGTACATGTGACAGTGTACATGTATTTTTCGTGAATGTTTTTTCGTTAAATTTTTGGCATATCGGATTTTCCATTTTACGGCACGGGCGCCTTGGAAAGGCAAGGGGAGCACTTGACCCTGACAAAAAATCAAAAACCGAAAAAAAAGAGGGGAATAGCAAAAAGAAAAAAATCACGGAAAAGGGGATAAAAAATCACCGATTTGATCAAAGTACCTACCCAATCCCACTTTTAATTATTCATTAACATTGAAGATGCCCCTCCCCGGAAAGTCCCCTGAAAAGAAAGTGGTTTGCCCCCTTGGAAGAAAAAAACCTGGCGACGTCCATTTCCACGCGAGTAGGCCTATCCATGTATATTTCCTTGGAGAGAATCGGGTTCCTGTTCCGAACTACCCGTAAATACCCACCACAAGAAGTCATCATTATGATTTACATAGACAAAAATATTTTGTATGCCTTAATGGCGTAAATAAACTCAGGGCAACTGAGCCAAAAAGGTAGGCGTGCAAAGGCCCAAGGGTCACATAGTTTCTCTGAAGTATTTAAGGTCTGGATAACTTCACATCATTAATGTAGTCAAGTAGGTTGAAGTAGGGACTACAGTACCTTACACAGGTTATGTATAGGTTATCGGAGCATTAGAGGGGCTGCAAATCTCAAGTTATTTTTACCGTCATAGCAGTGTATTGGATAATTGCAGAGCAGTCCCCCGTCCACAAAGTAGTCGTTGGTCTTCCCTTTCCGAACTTTCACAGGACAAAACACACCTGAAGGGATAAACAAACCAAGTATTCAATTACAAATATTTCGTGTGTGTGTCAAACAACGACGCGGAGTTCTCTATACATTCACAACTATACAACCGAAGAATGTGACAAAACATTGCCCCATTACAAGGGTCTTCATATGACACGCACACTAAAAAGTGGAAGAGATAGCGACATGAAGGCAATAATCACTCTCTACCCCTCACTTTTTCTGGCTGGACCGAGTCACCTCACTGTTATGGGCTATGTCTCAAACAATGACAATCGAGCAATTAAAATACTGCATTCCTAGAAAAAAATCTGAGCACTCGTTTACCTGACCTCACATGACCAGCAATTTGATAATGTCAAAAAAAGCTCAACCCTGGATTCCTTTGTAAACCATTTAACCATCACATCACATTTTGGAGCAGTGTGCCTTCTTGAAGCCTTCACACGCTGCGATTGAAGTGTCTAGCGTGCCTACAGTTGCTTAAAGGGTGGCTGCAATCAATTTTTCTGATTACAAACCTCCAAAATGCACCTTTGTGCCTCATTTAACCTTATTTTCAACTTAGGTTTCATTATTTGAAAGGGTATTTTAATGCCTTTTTGTTTTATGCTAATGATATTTCTATATTAATGAGAAAACTGTGAAGTCATCTCAGGAAGAAGCGTCAATGTTGCATTGCTTTGTACACAAAAAGTCCTGCACTTTTGTAGATTTTCCTGGACTCGGTTTTCTCTTCCTTGCTGATTCATTGTTCATGTGCATAGAAAAAGCAAATGTTTTCAGTAGGTAAATTCTGGGTTCACAATTTGGACAGAAACACCTAGTTGAACAATGTCTTCCATGGATGATTTCACATTAACAGCGCCCTCAGTTGCATGGATAATTTTAATTGTTTAAAAACATGCACTTTTCAGTGCATTAACCAAATAGAGGAGTGTAAAAGAGTTTTAATACAACGAAGAAGAGTACAAAGATGCTGAAAAACTGCGTAAAATGAGAATTAATTGCAGGTAAACTTTAAATGACCCACTCCATAATCCGCTAATCCTCGAGTTCGAAGCCATCGAACTCCAGACGCTTTTTACCTGTCATTATTATTTTTCAATGTCAGCTAACAGAAGCATTGCAACACGTCTATTAGACTCACCGTTTTTATATCCTGTGTTTCTCACATCTTTTTTCGATTGAGAGAAGGCCAGTGGGTCGAAAAAACATAAAGTTCCAACAAAAAAACAAACCCAAAGCAATGCCATATGGATGACTATTAAATGAACCAGGCAAGGTACACTATTTATACTTTATGACTTGTGTTTACATTGAGTACCATGAGTGCCTTTGTTTCTAGCCGAGTACACAAAATATTTGTATTGATACACAGCGCAATAACTCGTCGGAGTCAGTGTCAAGACAAGGTACGGTGACGTGTTCGTGTTTGCAGTGAGTGTGTACGTGGTGCCCGTGTGTTTCGGGTACCTATGGCGCACCGTATCATGTAGACCTACATACAGGGGAAGGCGGGGCATGATGGGACACGGGGCAAGATAGGACAGCTTGATAACTTCATCAGCAAGCAACAGAGGGAGCTGTGACTTAGTGCTGTGAATAAACCGACAAAAGACGGCCATATTCGCATCCCAAACAGATGAAGTTGGTCTTGAGTATTCTCGGAAAAATTGAAAAATTGATATTGGGGGACTTCATATTTCACGGAGGTATATGTTTAGGAATCCCCAGCAAATCACAGTCGGGTGCAGAGTGGTAATATTGCGTAGTTTGGTAAGAAGGGCTAGAAATATGCAACTCTGTGCATGTATTTTACAGTGGTTTCATCAATAAACTTCATACATATGGGGCAGGATGGGACAAGTCGTCTGGGGCAAGATGGGACAGTCCCATCATAATTTCATGTATTTACAAGTAGGCCAACATTTGTCGAACATCTTTGGTTCTTATATTCTTCAGGAAATTTTACAGTGTGATGTTGCTACAGAAATATCATGCCTTCGTGTAGTTAGTCCCATTCGCCAAGGGACTTAACGTTTAAATTGTCCCCAACCCCAGAACGGACCACTAATAATTAAAATACAACCACAACGTATCCCTTGCCTTGCAAATAAAAAGCATGGTAAAAATCGGTACATAAAGCAGTGGGGAATTGAGTTTGGAATCGGTGTCCTATCTTGCCCAAGCACGTGGAGCAATAGGACAAGTTGAACTTTGAATAGTAAGTCATAACTTTACTAAAAAGATTAGAAATATAATGGAAATTAAATGGTTTGGTTTTTGAAATAAAGTCGTTGTTAGGAAAAGTGGCCCATCCTACCCCCCTCCCCTTTCCCCTACATTGGACGCGATACGGTGCCGCTCGGTCTGGTAGTGATACCGTACCGTGGATCTCGACTGTCGCTGGGTTGATGTTTGGGCGAAATCGTATCGCACATGTATATTTTCAGCACTGCTTTTGTACAGGGCATCAGAACCTGCCGTTTTAAATAATGGGCAAGGTCCTCTCAGCAAGGTTGGTAGAAAAAAATGATTTTTTTCTTATTTCCGAGGTCGGGAGCCAAAATAGGGTCGGTCAAAAATGGGAACCATAGAATTTAAATAGAGTGCTCTAATGCTCATTTCATGCGGAAAGCAACCGGGTAAAAGAAAAAATCTGAAGGCAAATCCTGCCACCAACCAAGGGTAATATTTCTGCAAACTTCAGACACCTGCGTGAATTTGTAGGCGATAGGAGAACGGCCTGTAACTTTTAATTAAATACCTGGAATGCAGCCGGACATCCTGACAGCTTGTCTGATAGGCATATCGGGGGTTGTCTTAACATGGCAGTACGTGCAGTCCATAATGTTCATGTTGGTCACAGTGATACACAGTTCCCTTCCTGTTTGCTGGTATAGCTATTGTGAGGGAAAAAATACCACAGAGAACATGCAGTCACTGTCTATATATGATTTTAGTGAGTGTTGCATTGATTTGTGCACAAAGCAACTGGATCTATGCTCTTTTGCTGCTCCGTATTTCCCTTTTTTTTCCGGAAGATTCATTGTTGTTTGAGAGCATGGCAATAAGCCACCAAACAACACTTTCTTCAGAAGTATTTTAATGAAAAACTAAGCGATACATTCCCTTCCTGGCATCACAGCAACAACAGCCGCTGTTCTCCGTGAAGGCAAGGACAATTGGGAAAAAAATACACTTTTCAGTATACACTTAACAGTTACGACCAAAGGGATGCTACACTGTTTTCGCACAATCAGGAAGAGCATGCTGCATATACACTGTGTGTAACAGAAAACGCCATTGCCTGGACTTTTAAATTTTACAACCACTTAAACGATAATTGATCCCTTGTACAAATCCTCCTTGGCAATAATGAGAGCGCTTATCATGCCTACTTTCACAGCTTCAAGTTTTACACTGTGGTTTTGAGGTTTTGAGTTTTTTTTATAGGAGGAGCGCAAATTACAGCTTTAAACACTTCAAAACGCAGAAAAAAATATAGAAATAGTCTGAAATTTCCCAGTTTAAGACTTCTCAGAACCTTATTCGAAAGTATATTGAAAAGACTCCATAAATGGAGGAGTAAGAACACATGCTCTATATAGTTTTCGAAAATGCCGTCCTCTAAACCTCCATTTTCCGAGATAAAAACAGGAAGAAATTGGTGAGCTCAGCAAGGCCAGTCTACTTCTAGAGTACTTCTGTCATTGCGAAATATTTCGTTGGGCGTCTTCAGTCCTACAGACTTCATCTGAATGTATAGGGACCGGTAGCGGGTAATGAATCCAGCAGAATCCTGCTGAGTGTACGTAAATGAGAAAACAATGTCCGCTCAATGCACAAATTAAGCAGGAGCTGATAGAATATTTTGCTTTAACATCTTCGTTACCGAAAAAAACTTCATTTCAACTTTAACACAATAAATTTGAATTAAGTTGCCGTAAAATGATTAACCGATGATAATCATCGAAAAATAATTTACCACAAACTGTGATCAACAGAGGCTTGTAGCAAGGATAAGTACTTGTGTTTTATAATTCGTGTTAAAGCATTGCTATTGGCCTGACAAAAACTTACATATTCAGCATCCAAATTGACAGGGCTAATCGCACACGTTTAACCGCAGCTAGCTGCCGGTCCCTATATAATAGGGACGAGGACCAGTCCAAGGCTCGCCATCTTTGATTTCTATCCCGATTTTTCACCCACAATGCACTGCGTTAAACACGGCGCTATATACGTCGTTATATTTTAGGTTTATTTTCCAGATCTTTGTCCTTTATTTACTCTTATTCGATTTTCTCGTGTACCTTCTGGATTGGACCACAGTCACTCAGGTCACTGAACATTGTCGAAACTTTCCCCAGGGCATCAAGGAGTTTCGTTATCAAGACGCCGATCTCAACTATTTTAGAGGGCTCTCTTCATCCAAGAAGGTGAACGGACGGTATTGATCCTTTGGGGGACCGGGCGCCTTGGCTGACGAGGTAGGCTTTAAAATGATGCCCCCCCCCTTCCAGAATGATGCAAAATATTTAATACTTCAATGTTGGGTCATATTATGCAAATTGTTAGTTTAGGTGTCGAGCAGGACTTAAGTCGGGACTTTTCACTACCCTCCCCATCCCCATAGCTCACATCTTCGAATGTCAGGTCGCGGTTACCCATCTTCTTCTGGACTATATCGCCGAACCACTCGTAGATCCTGTTGCCCGGGTGCCAGCCGAACTTCCGCAACATGTTGGGGAGAAGGCTGAGTTTACCAAATGCGGCGTCTGGAATCAGACCAGGAAAACACTGAATAATCGCTGGGTGAAAGCTGGCAGGGTTAACTTAGATTTATAGTTTTCCTCTTGGAAATGTACTCATCCATCCCTTCGTCCCTCCCTTCATTCAGTCATTCATTCATCATTTTTTTTTTAATTGTAGGCCAGCCCTTTCACTTCCCAAGAAATATTCACCCTGGGGCCCTGGGGGTGAGGACAATAAAGAAACGTGGGAAAGGCAAACAAAAAATGAGGCCGAAATAAATTGTGAATAATCAACTTAACCACCAAAATTAAAAGAAAGTGTTATTTAGGTGAAATCAATTTTTTGTCGGACTCACATAAAACGTAAACGTACTGGTAAGACTTACAAAAACAATCAACACTCCATTTCTCTTCCTTTTGTTAAAATTAAGCTGAGTAGACAAGTCGGTACAGTTTATGCCACGAAGCAGTTTTATTTATTTCCATTAATGAATTTTGACTGTACACCCAAAAGCGCGTTAGGGGCCAATTAAAGAACGAATATAAATGACAGCTAAAGGACCATGACGGTATGTATATTCTTAGGGGTTTGAGGAAAATGCGGATAAATACTCCAAAATTTAAGAGTCGAATCACGTATGAGGAATGAAAACCCAACCCACGTGCCGCCTTCCTTAGTGGGATTCGAGCCTTGGATCGCCAAGCTAGAGCCTCAAGTACAAGGCGAGGGCCGAGGGAAGCATCATAAGACTACGCCAACCTGACTCTGCTTTATCCCTTAGGTTTCGACATAAATGTCGTTCGGAGGCCTTGGGGGCATCTTTAATTAATCTGGAATATTCTTATCTGCTTATCCAAACCCGTCCTCTGGCGTATTGAACGTCTCTACTGGCGTTGTAAAAAAGACCGTGGAATCTGAACTCGATAATAAATCATACAACTTCACTAACTGCGCAAGACGCACACCTAAATGCGCAGAGCAATATAGAATGTCGATATATAAAACAGTACTTGACCAGACTTAAAGTGAGACAATATCTCATATGACATCGGCAAATCTGGAGTAAAGACGCTCTTCAGCTGGTACGGTGTGTATGGCCTGAATACATAAAAATGATTTGCTCTTGTAATCGAGAGTGGCTTCTATGGAAAATGGTCCTCCAATGTATACGACAGCATTAGTTTGCTCATCTTGTCCATGGAGCCACTTGCTCCACGGTCTGTTGGAGAGTACATGTACTACATGAATGTGAAAGGGCAAAATAATTAGGAGAGCTGCGACGTACTTCCGCATTACCTCATCTGCCCACCTCATATGCACTTACCAAGAAAGACTTTCTGAATATCCCCGCGTAAGAAGGTTTCGATTTCATGCGAGTTGCATCCAACAGCCACTAATGCAGCAACCATGGAACCGGCACTGGCCCCGGCGAATCGTTTGATGTTCTCCCAGTAACCCAGCTCTTCAAGAACCTGTGGTAAGGACGTGAAAACGCTCAGAATGGGTTTGTCATAACAGCTTTGCCTCCAAGAAGGAAAACTCTCTAAATCTACCGTAAGCAAATTTCTGTAACGCGTACAACAATGCAAAACATAGAACAACTACACAATGATTGAAGAACTTTACAAAATGAAAGCTGATATTCGGGTCGTTTTTGTAAAACTCCCACTAGAATGAAAGTAGTTTGCCTGCCTGAAATGGTGAGTGTGAACCCCGACGAAATCAAGCAATTACAAACACGATTTCCAGGACCATTTAGGACTGTCTAGGAGAGTGATTTACTGAAATACTTTCCTTTTCCTTTCGAATTTCCATGAGAGGTGCCATAATTCGTCTTTAGAATTTCCTTGCACGGTACTATAATTTGTCGTTATAATTTCCTTGTGGGGCACATTTGCCCTCGCCTATGCTTGAGCTCTTTTTTTTCACAGCAGACAATCAAGTCAGAAGACAAGTGTAGTCTATAAACATTTGCAAAGTTACCCTGTTGTGCGGTCTATATGATATATTCCACAATAGCCCAAGTAATATTAAATCTGTCCCGAAGCGTGCATTTTAGTATTGACTTACTTAATCATGCCTATATGTAATTGTGGGACTGAAATTCTTGGTATCTTGATATTCATTTCCCCTGATGCTTTGAAAGCAAAGAGAAAAAGGCAACCACTGTAGCAATGCTGTTCTCTGCACAAGGGAGAACCCGATAGCGACTACATGGAAAGTCGGATTTCCTGCAATGAGGACTATGCCAGCCCGGGAAATCCACGTGCGATAACAGTTGACCCCGTGGCAGTTAAAATAAATCATCACTGAACACAGAGCTCTATGACTTGGGAAGTATTTCGTGGCCTATACAGATTGCCAAAACTGAAGGGCCGGAACTGAAAGGAAGATTATGGGCATTAAGTTTCACTTTCGTGCATTCCTTTTTATATAGTATTTGATTTGTCTTACCTTTACATCTATCACCATCAATATCAATCTCTCCCAGCGGTTAAATTAGGCTTATAACATTGTAGATATCGGCCTATAACCCCCCCCCGACTAAACAATCTTCATTCAAATATTACCATGCTTTCGTTCCGGGACCAAAGTTCGGGATTTTTAAAGGAACTTGGGGGGGGTTACAAATTATGGGTACCTGCACGAACGCAATGAGCACTAAAGTACTTTTAAGTACTTTTTGAGCTTCTTGTGCTTCGTGAGAAAACAAGTTACTTGCACGTAATACTGATTTTTAGGTGTAGCTATAATTTGTTAACAAATGCCATCCGATAATGCTCACACCTGTACGAGAACAATAATTTCTTTGGAAGTAAACATCGTGTGTGTTTAACCTCCTCACGTATAAACCAACCGGTACTATTTGCTTCCAAAAGAGTGAAACTCTTACTGCTCCAACATAAACTCATCATCGACAGAGACAAAACACCGAAGCGAATGAATAGCAAGTTGCATGAAAGTCGTTCATTGCCTTATTATCGGCAGGACTTAAGAGATTCCGAGCACAAGAATTCTTGTAAACGTTTCATGGCTTGCAACTGGTAGGCCTATTGGTTTTATTTGCTGACAGGTGTAAATATTAGCTTCCCAGCCACAGTAGACATCAAAAAATGCTTGACCTCATAATTGCGGTCAAAAATAAGTGTTTATCCGTTGCTCTTACACAAAGGACCTCGCCCTTCCTATTTTCCAATGACGGTGCGGTTATGCATTAGGCCTACTGGTACGGAAGCAAGCGCTTCCACGGAGGAAAACCAAACAATTTGCGCTAAATTGACAAATGGGTGTTATGATGATTCATCTATGCCGTATTTATGTTCACAATCTTAATGTGAAGTGCAGAAAGACCATGAACACACCCACACCCCTTACTGCAGCGTTGCCCGGTGTGGAGATTGTCTTGTTCGCTTGTAGTTTAGAAAACTCAGCGAAACAAAACAATTTTCCTGAACAGCGAAAGCTATTTTTCTTCCGTCCCTTCACTTCTTTCTTCCTCTCCGGTTCTTCCTCTTGTTCCAGATAACCGTTTGTCCAGAAGACCTCTCAACTTGTTTTTCAGAGAGGGAGAAGTAGTCACATATACTTTTTTAGGTTCATGGGGGAGTTTTGCGACTGAAAGCCTTACTCTTTTTGAGCTGCATATGGAACCACTATGAAGAATAGATTACAAAAACTTTTAAAAAATCATTAATTGCTTGAAATGATTTCAAGCTTTACATGGGGTTTCTGGAAATAACCTCGTAGAGGGCTTCTTGTGTCTTAAACATGATGTCATTTGGATATTGGGAAACTATATCGGGTTTTTCCATTTCCTGCGCTGAAACTAACGAGTTCATTTCACATTTGCACGGAAAGATAAACTAAATAAAAACTGCAAGGAAGTGGTGTTTGTTACACACGCGTGGCTTTCGTAAGCACTTTCATTATTTGTTTAGCCTCACCGTGGGCCTAAAAAGAGAGGCACACTCCGTTACAAGCAAATTGTGTTTGAAGTTATCTTCATGCGATGTACGCATTGCCATGTGTAGATGCCGACATTGTACCCAGAGGCATGCCACTTCAGCTTAAACCACATCCATTGCACATAGATGTACATACACCCTCATTCCCATGGGTACGATCTTGCCGCGCCATGTTGGTTCCCACCATGCCTTGCGCAATATAATGAAGGACCGCGCACGCAGCCCATGGAGTCAAAGTTGAGATACATGGAGCCATGGAACCGGAAGTTAACGCGCAAATTTAGTGTTCGTCCAATGGGAGCCTGCAATTAGTAATGCGTCGCGTATCATATGACGAAGTCACAAACTGCATAGATAATGACAACGACGTTGGCTGGCTCATTAAGAATGAGTTCATAATATAAAGTGAATCGAAGGCGTATTGCTACGGCAAAACGCCATGTGTACGCTGGCGTCTGCACGTCACGCATAAGGCTACGTCTCGCGTAAAGGCACCTCCCATAATGTACGTTTTTATGGTGCGTTGCGTACTCGATGCGTTCACGCGTTTCACTGTCACGGACACAAAAATCGACTCCATCAACATAACACACGTGTGCGTGGCATTTGGCTTTAAAAATCGCCCGGAAGCGATTTTGACGAATACGCAACGCTTGGCGCAAGTGTTGACGGGCATACGGAAAGGCGCCTAAACATCGCTTAATGCAGTCCTATTAGATCTCCCAATGGGAGCTGTCGATTAGCTTCCACGAGTTGACTGGGTTTTAACCTCTTCTTCGCATGTATTTGTGTTGTTAACTTTGGTTAATTCTGGACCAAACGAAACTTGCTGCTTGTGCGTTTAGGTTTTTGGCGTATAGATGCAGATATGCAAGTACATGTATACAAAAGCCGTACAAGATTTACGACGTTTCCTATAGATTTGTGCCTAAACACGGATGCGCCCATAACAGGTTTCACTGTGCACTGCGAGCTACCGTTCAAATAGCTCTAACTTCTAAGTACATGTACAGGTCTCTCCAACGCAGGAAACACTGTGACTAGTAAGCGGTTTGGATAAAACTGACCCGCAAAGCTCCCGTTGTAGACAAACACTTGTTCCCGCCACCCTCGAAGGCGACGTTGGTAAAGGTAAAGCCACGCCCTCCAAGCTCCTGTTTCTCCCCGGCCGTGAGTATTGACAATCCTGAGAGATCAGCAGTCGATGAAGAAGCCGGTGAAACCGCCGTATGCATCTTTCTCGGGGCGGCGTTACCATGCACTATACCCCGTTCACCAACCATTGCTCGTTCATGTGCTGTTGGGTGGGATCGGTCCACGGTTTGTGTAATAACACTTCACTTTTTGTTCAGTTTTCGGTTTTGAACTGCTAGCTAAACAAAAGCGGTTCTTTCGGGTTGACCTTTGCATTTAACGACACGCAGTTCAGTTGCCAAACGCCTCCAGATGAGCGCTATTTGAATCAACATTCTATACTTTACTGACCCAGTCTATCGTCTTCGCCAAGAAGGTTGTTTTCATCCCGTTGCCCCACGTGGTTTTATTCCACGTTTTGGATAAGGGTACAGTCCACTAATTCAAGCCCCATTGAAAACATTGTAAAATCAGCACCGTTCAGGGCCCAATAACATGCATGCCAACATCCCTGAGATTTCTGACACATAAATGAAATTGTCGTCTGGTCACTAATCTTTCAATTTCTTTTCAATTTTTTGTGGGTTAACCAATTACGTTATTTATTATACCCAGAAAACAAAATCACCCCCCGAAAAGTGATTTTTCCGAAGTCTGAATGCAGCCATTTTTCAAGTGGCAACCCTCAACTTTCTCGGGCACTTGAGACCATTTTCCAACCGTAGTTTTCAGCCCTTCTGCCCTCATATGAAAGCTCAAAAACCCAGGGAGTTGATCCTGGCAACGATTTACACAATCTCACCATTTTGGGGGCCAAACAAACTCCTTTTTCAAAAGATACTGTGGGGGGCACTTTTAATGTTAATGAACTGGCCAGAAATTCTCACTTGAATTAGTGGTCTGCACCCCATAAAGCATGCTTACTCATGAGTGTAAGTGTTAACAGTCATGGGGGATCCCCCCAAGTCATTCCGTTTTTCAATCTGAACAAAATGTAACATGCATGGTGTTTAAGAGGATGACAGCCCTCAGATACGATCGATGTGTTTGCAAGAGTCTGGTTATCATCTTGCTTTGTTTGAAGTTTTCTTGGAGTTTCAAATCAACCCTAAGTGCAAGGACGGTGAATGTTAGTTTAGTTTCCAACCGTTTTGTTTATTTGCGGTTTTTGATAGCCGTCCGATAGCTCTCTGTGAACATGCAAGGTGAAAGACATCACAATTTATCGTCAAGATGCGATGCTACCCCCCCTGGCGTTGTCTCGTCTGTGAAACAATCGGAATATGGGATATCGGCAATGTCATTTAATATTGGCAATTTTTTCCTCGACCTGAATTCCCCCCCCCCAAAAAAAAAATCGTCAAAACTGTTTTCCCCAAAAGTTACTAGGGCAAATCGAATTGGTGTAGGCCTATGTAAAGTGTCAAAACATGGGACTGAATCTCGGTTACTGGTAAACATTCAATCATTTAAACAAGCCTTACAAGAACGGGTAAAGTATTAAGCAAAGCAGGTTTTATTTTGTAACAATTAGCTTATGTCTATAATCCAGTTTTTTCCTGCCTGGAAGCAGCGATTTTCAGTACACTATACCGGTTCACACGTGAACAGACAGACTCTATAGGTGCAGTCGTAACGGAAATTCCTTCACGTGTTTCATATCCAACACAAATGTGTTTTCCAGTACCGTGTGCATATGGGCGTCGTATATGTAGACTATACAGATTCTCCTTTCAATGAGTTTCCGTGTTCTCGTGGCATTTTATGTGTTTCTTGTGTGATTGAAGTTTGCACGTGAATAAGCAAGCTGAATTAAGTCATTTGCAACGTCACAAAATCCTCTATTTTATGGTTCGACTGGGTTTTTTTCACGCGCAATACTTGAGATGCATGTAACGTCAAGGGGGGTCCGTCCATTTCATTAAATGTACAAATACACAAAAATGGAAATATTGTCACGATGAAAGAGATCTGTGGAATGTTTTTAAGACTCACATGATATTTTCTAGTCTACATGGTGATATCAAGATATCCAGTATCCAGGAAGATGCTGTCACTCAGACAAGCTCTTTCATCGACACAATTTTTCATATTTCGGACTTCCTATCATGGAGCAATATAAAAAGGTAGGTTTCGCTTGGTTATCTGAAGTGCTGACCATTGCCTTTCAAGGACGTCTGCCATGCCTGTCAACCAAATTCTATTTGGATTGATTCCTGTTGGAGTCAACCAAACCGCCCCGAATGAAACAGGCAAGAGACATTTGTTTGTGGGTTATGTTGCATCGGTTAAAAAAATGATAGGGCCACAGTAGCTGACAAAACTAATATCCGAAGTACGAGGCTCACTGACCCGAATTGCTCCAAGTGCAGCAAATGCCTTATTCCCTCCACCTTCAACGGAGATGTTGGCGAATTGGAAGTCGTATCCTCCGAACTCCTCCTTTTGACAAGGCGTCAGAACGGGGGACGCCAGCACAGCGGTTGTCTTACTTGCCTGACCTCCATTGCCTTGTCCTTGCATGTACGGCATGTGCCGTTTCATACTGCCGGATCTGGTAGAGCGTTCCGAGGATGCGTTCGTCACTGTCGGGAGCCTCAGTCCTTCGGTACTACGTGCGGGAAGGCCTCTAGTGGACGTGTGCGAATTCACGTATGTGACGAAACAGGGCAGGTGTACACAAGCCAATCAGGCAAGAACAGTCAGTGATGCTCTCCCCACGGTACTTAACGTATGAATGCTACTTTTCGCTGACCACGCGCTTGATAAGGAAGAATGACATATGTACACCCGGAACTTTGTGAAATTTCGGTGCATAAGATAGCGCCACCAAATCTTAATAAACATAATAAAATAATAGACCTTATTCCCCTATTCATTTTCGATCTTGAATAACCTGAATCTGTTCACTGGGGGCAGAGACAGAATTGTCTGGGCTCTAAGATGGGAAGACTGGGAGCAGACACGATTTTTTTTTAAATTAGTAATTGTGGCCGCTAAAACTACAGTTTGCTGTCGGTACAAAAATAAAAAAAGAAGAAGAATTCTAAGTGTTAAAAATCTTATGCAGCTATCAGAACATCAGATAATAATGCAAGCGCTGCTAAATACTAAATGACAATACAACCCTATTTAAAATGAATGAAAGGTATGTCCATTTTGAAGGAAATTCGAGTTAAACTCGAAAAAACAACCAAAATGCGATATTCATGCCACATTTGGTCGCCCGTAACAGTTGTGAGCAACAGCGTGCCGACCACAAAGCTGCAGACCTAGCATTCTCGGTTACCACTTCCTTCATTTTCCGAGCTCTTTTGCTCATTTTCCCCGCAAATATAAAACTGTTGTTTCACTATTACTATTTTAAAGAGTATTTTTCTGCTTTTTGGTTTTATGCTTATGATTATTTCCATATTAATGACCAAAATCTGTGATGTCACTTCAAGAAGAAAGCCTCAATATTACATTGGTGTGTGGTTTGTATACAAAACAATTCTGCAGTTTTGTAGCTTTTCTGGACTAATTTTCTCTTCTTTGCTGATTCATTGTTTTTAATGTCCATGACAATAACTAAACATCAATCCCTTTCTCGGAAATGTTTTCAGAAAGTAAAGTTTGGGTTTACAATTGAAAAGAAAAACCAATGCACTGAAAAATGTTTCCCTGGATGGCATCACAGCCGCAGCGCCCTCAGTTGTCCAGGAAATCATGAATAGTTTTAAAGGTTTCAAATAGCGCACATTCCAATATATTCCATTTCAAATATACTTAACAGAATGTTTTACTTTTCATCAGAGTTGGAATGACTCGAGTCAATGACTAGACTCGAATCCGACTTAAGTTACAGTTTTTGGCAGCTCAACTGGAGTCGGTAAGTGACTCGAATCAACTAGAGGCACTGCGAGCAAGTGACTCAACTCGACTTGAGTCCCTCACCTTATTAAGACCCAGCTTGAGTGAAAGTTATAGCTGCAGGGGCAGATCCAGGATTTTTCAAAGAGGGGCGTGGATCCAGGATTTCCCAGAGCATGGGGGCGTGAACTTAGTACTTTACAGCCGCAGCTGTGAAATCAGGGAAGTTGGGTAACCGGAAGCGGAACTGATGCCTTAAACGCCTTTGCCACATTTATGGGCCGGATCCCACCTTATTTTCCCCCTCCATCTTTTTCTTCTCTTTTTATTTATCTTTTTATTTATTTATTTATTTTATTATTTTGGGGGGGGGGGCAAAAAAGAGAGATGTGTGTCCCCACGCCCCTGGATCCGCCCCTGGTTAGTAAGACTTAAGTCCTAAAGATAAGAGTAAATATCTTTCCAAAATAAATGTTGATTTGGAAAATGTATCTCTTACACTACACATATCTCTGTGACGTGATGAGCAGGTACTTAAAACTTTTCTAAAGAAAATTAAAAACTGATTTCTCACTTGTTCACTTCCCCCCTACGTTTATGCATAACATAATGCCTCGACTATTAACCAACCTCCATAATGCAATTCGAACGTCTAAAAGATTTATGTAATCGATTTGCTTCATTTTGCCATTGTTCTGCACCACAAGTCACATTTGAGATAACTGTAATTCTTGTCTGTGATCAGTTAGATGTCGCGATAGGAAGTCCAACAAAGTTTTGAGTGAATTGAAATATCGAAAATTTGTTGATTTTACACACCGTATCCTCTATCCTACTAAGGATATACACGCACCTAAGGCCCTGAAACAAGATCTCCAGTAAACTACACTACAGATATTTTTTGAAAGTTTTAGTTTGATACTCGAAGTCTTTCATCAGAGCATTTCACAAAGCAAAGTCACTCCTTTTGTGCCCAGGGGCGGGAGCTTTCAGAAAGCTAGCCAGCCAGCTGCTGTGTGCAATAATTCCTGCCTAAATCTACGCATCTGGCGCTTTATGAAATCTACGGTGGCCAAGACGAGAAAAAAGATGAAAGAAGTATAATTCCCGTTCTTTGGCATTGAAGCAACACTTTTTCTTTGAATTTTTTAAAACAATCTAAACAAGTTGTACAGACAGCTCCATGGTTATTTCCAGTTTAATAACTTAATTAAAGTGAGCGGCCTCTCTTGGCGAGTCCATTGGAGCTAATTAATTGTATAACATTTCAAATCAGACTTCTCAATATGAATTTCAATAATACTTTACTGTTTCTAAACTAAACATGAAGTCTGTGTTTCTGTCAGTACGTTGTACGTGTATCTAACATTGTTGCATCACACACAAAAAAACAAATCACTTGCCGCCTACTTTGCTTGCTTTGTCTACCTGTCTGTCTCGACAGTCTTCTCTGATGCAGTGCCCCCTTCACAACCTCACACTAAAGATGACCTCTACATCCTCCAGCGCTCTACACGGGAGAACGCTGGTGTCCCGTTGATGTCCCTACCCATATTAATTTCACGTAATTTATATTACATGTCAATTTCTTTCTTTGTATATCTTTACAGTTGGGTGTAACTGTCTTCACACTTTTTTACTCACGAACCTTTTTTTTTATATTTTATAGCGCTTTAGAGTGTGTCTTGTGCAATCTGTAATTTTAATTGTAATTAATTATATTTGTCACGTAATCACTTCATAATTCAACCCTTGGGTTGCAATCAAGTGAAAATAAACCAGAACAGTAATAATAATGTAGCGGACCAGCCCCACGTCAGTTGATTGGACGGTGGGAGGAAGGAGAAACGGTCCCTTAAAGCGGACGAGCACTTGGGGAACACGTGAACAACAAATGATGAACCCCAGAACTACAATTTATTAAATATGAAAACAGTTGGTGTAGTGTAATGGCTAGACGGCACCGTGAATAATAATACAATGGATGGTCGAAGGCTGACACTACTAGCTAACCAATACACTGTGGCACATTGTAATACAGAGAGCAGTTACCACATTGGGCCCCGTAAATCGTACAATTTCTCCGACAGAAGATCGTGTGAAGTATTTAAACAATGATAATTTACTAGGGGTTTCTAGCATTGACACTCTCCGTCACTTGCAAATTAACAGAAACAAAATGCAGAGAGTACGGTTCTACATTCGAGACCCAAAGCAAAGACATCAACTTCACACCACGTGCCCGGGAACCCTAAAAAGTATCAACTTTGCGTTCATCACCTCCGTGACACGTATTGGAAGGATGAGGGCGCCCTTACTCAGGTACGGTTCCCTACAATAATAACGGTCACCTCTTCCAAACACACAATGACCCAACTTAGCCACTCCCATCCACCCGGGTCTATGAATTTCACTCCAAATAGATTTATAAATAAATAATAGGCAGCTGGTAAAAAACGGAGAACAAAATAAGCCCAAATGTCCTTCAAGTACAGCCTCCTGGGGAACTGGCACTTAAACTCCGTCCCAGCTTTCACTACCACATTCTACTCTCCATTTCCACTCTGTGCTACCACCATCATCAGTGACAACCTCGTCCCACATCCACCCCTACCCACACCCCTTCCACGTAACCAGACCACTGTAGCTACGGCCGCCCACATACATGTACCATCCCATCATCACCAGAATTCTTGACCACGGAGAATCCAGTGTCAATCCAGTGTCAACCCAGCCCTCGTCTGGGAAAATGAGGGAAACAAAAACTTATAACAGACCCATCGTCATTTTGTATTTAGATTTCACGCAACAGAAAATAGAAACAACAAATGAATATTTTGAAACTTAAAAAAAGGGGGGCGGCCATATTCGCAACAGTGTAACGTCTCGTTGGATCACTGCATCATCTGACATCACACTGTACATAAAAAGGGCAAAAGGGCAAAATGTAAGCAAGACATGAAGACTTGCCCCGAAACGAACTCTTGTATTAGTGTCTTTTAAATTTGGCGTAAACGGCTATTTGTTTCTTCTTTATACGCAAACTAATACGGGATTAATTTGCGGCATTTGGGGGTCAATGGCAGATTTTTTTTTGGCACTTAAAACCATACATGTGACTGTTGGCTGTTTAGTGGCGCGCGCATCCGCAAAATGTCATAGGAAAAGATACGACTTAGGGGGGCTGACAGGTTCAATCCCGCTGCAGTCAATTTCTTTGTTGATCTTTATAATCATGCCACAGAACGTCGAATAAAATAGCGCGAGCGTCACCTGACATATTTCAGTGGAAATCGTGTCAGCTCTCCTCCATGTTTCAGTCTGTTTCTCCCCCCCCCCCGTGCGATGTGCAAGCATTCAGGCAAAAAGTAATTCGAGCAATAGCTTCCTTGGCTGCCCCCAACTGTTTGGTTAGTGGGTAAGAGTGCCTGACAAGTAAAAGGTGTTATGCTTTTTTTCTCTTATAGTCCTTTCCTGGAAAAATCGAGAAAAAAAACTATTCACGCGCAAATCCCACAAATTCGGTGACTCTTTGTTCAAAGTACATGCGAATAAGATGCCCTGATACAATACATGGATTACAATGTGTATGAATGCTCCGTGACTTATTGTTTGACAAGCAACTGAATTCGAAAGCACAAAAAACCAAACTGGGACACAAAAGGAAACGTACAACTTCAGCCCACTTGTCTAAAACCGCGTCAAATTAAACAAAGTTTTTGTATCAAATTGCTTGGGAAAAATACCACATTGGCTAGAAAAATCTGGGCCCTAAAACTAACTCGTTGCATTGCTTCTAGAACAGTGAGCATGCAGCGGACTTCAGGTTGATTCTGTTGTATTGAACGGTCAAAATTCTAGGTTTAGCCTGCAGCAATGTACATGTACGCACGAAATGCCGACTTTTCACTCAACCCCCTCTTCCACTGTACGCATACTTGTACGCATGCCACAATTCCCACAGACGCTGCCGGTCTCTGTGTCATGAGTAATGTTGTGGTCTACTAATAATGGGCGTTGGCACGGGAGGATGAATGGTGGGGTGGATAGCGGAGGATACTGTGTTTGAATGGTTTCCAGACGTATGCCTACAAAAGCTGATTCTGGTATTTATTTGTATGAGAAGCGTATTGATTATGATTAAGATTCATTACGGGCAATGTTTCGGTTTGCGTGCGGTACGCACTGGCTTGAACCCCCCCCCCCGCGTATGGTGTAAGCAACGGCACCACCACCGCTTGTGTGGACGTACTTTCTGGACGACAACAAGAACATCAAAGCCCGGATTGCAGACGGCGTTATTCACATCTGATTTCGATGCGTTCATAAAGCATCAGTACTACTATAGTACTGCTTAGTCCGGAAGGTGCATCAGAAAATTGATGAGTCCTGTTCTTTGTGGTAGCTGAAAGCCTACAGGATCAGCCTTAAAGGACTCCCGTCATTCATGCATGATTGGTAGCTATTCATCAAAAGACCCCTGTCAGTTAATCGATAACATTCTGGTTAAAAAAGCGGTCGTGGTCATGCATTTTAGGCTGCACAGAAAATGAACTTTCGAAACCATTGTGTGAGACCTATTGCTAACCATTGACATCCGGGTTTCGCCCAGGGTACTGCTGAGTAAAACTTTGGCCAGACTTTTTCTGTTCAGAACTGAATGCTTCCTGCCCCCCCCCATAAAAAAAGGCTCCCGGAATACTTGGTTCTGGGTAAGGCTTTATCACCACTTAATCTTTAGAAAGTGCGGAGTGATACACACGGAAGTACCCTTTTCGGAAAAGCACGGGTACGGAAGGGTATAGGGGCCATGTGCCAATTTTTTTCGAGTTACTACATGTATCTCCCGTCTGCGAGTTTTTATCGCTCGGATATATAGCTCTATTTTGTATTTTATTGATGGGGGGGCAGTGGTCCTGACACGCTTACGTACACGGGCACATTCTCTTTTGGACAAAGTTTTGGCTCTGAGAAAAGCCAATGGTGAGAGAGGTCAGAGCCAACGCTTTTCCCCCCAAACAGATTCTGCCCATATGCAAACAATACTCCTCTATCAGTTCGCACCATGTGTACACGAAATTCTTGATTTTTCTTTCTTGCCTTCTTCGGTCTACGTCTCAGCTTCAATGGCGCAAGCCATTTTGCTGAAACGAACCACAAATTACTCCAGGTTTTATCCTTGTTAACAATAATGCCATATAGTGTACAGGGTTTAAAAGAAAGACCCTTAACTAGAGGTGCTTGCATGGCACCTATACTTTTCCTCTATGGTAAATGGTTGCAAAACACTGGACAGTCCAAAAAACACTTGCAGCAGAAAACTTAATTACACTACTGCAGGAGACAACCAGTCCATCACTTCCAATTCTCCACGAGTATACATGTAAATCCTATTTTAAAAAACGGTAGCAAATGCACATGAGAGTTGGACACTTATACATCTCCATACTAGTCTCCAATGTGAAACTATTATGATTTGCCATATACACTGCACAGTTTTTAGGAAAACTGTTTAAAACCATTTCACAAGAAATACTTCTCTAGACCTAATGACTCGTATCGCGCCTGTTTGTGACTAGCCCTTGCTAAAAGGTCGCGCCCTTCCAGGACGTCTTTGGACATGTAAAAGTCCGTACCAGTTTCAACTGTAAATTTATTTTTGCTTTACTGTCAAAGGTGCACGGATTTGAAGAAAAATGTGTATAAGACATCTTTCGCAACTAGACATGTTTCTGCAACTCTCCTGAGGGTCTTTTTGTTTATCTCCCTGGTGGAGAATTCAGGAGAAATTCCTATCAACTATAGTAAAAACTTCACTGACCCGAATCGCGCCTGTTGCTGACAAGCCTTTGTTCCCTCCTCCTTCCAGTGCGATGGCATCAAAGGGGAAGATGCAACCTCCAAATTCATGTGTCTGCTCCTCTGAGAGAATCGGTGAATAATTGTCTTTGGATGAAGCAGGAGAGACCACCGAATCCACCTCATTTGACCCTTTACCGTGGCCGTTGCTACTGCTCGCCACACTGTTCGGCCTCTCATTGTTAGGCTGCTGAGCCACCTTCTTGATCCCGTACGTCTTTGCTCTTGAGCTCATCGTTACGCTGTGCGTGGAAGGTGTAGTTTTCAGTGCCTGCCACTCGAAAATGCCACTGGTCTAACGTAATCTGCTGGCTGGAATGCTGGCTGTGCGCACGCATGGATGACCCACAGACGCGTATTATCCATGACATTGGTTGTACATGTATGTCAGGCCTTTCCCTAGACTATGATTGAAGGTCGTGCATCAAAGGTCGTAGTTAGCAGAGGGGGGGGGGCGTCATGCACCAGGCATCACACGGTATTCGTGAACACTATTCTGCGTGTATCATGGCGACGTCAAGCCTAAGAATTCCGGAGAAATCCAGAGTTTTCCAACCTGTAAACGGGGATGCACATCGTGCGGGGCTGATTTATGGGCCATCCAGTTCTGACCTGAGCTTTTCGTGATCCAATGAAAGGCCTAGCTGAAGGGAAATAGGTTTCAAGGCAGGCTGACTGTCAACTTATCCAGAAACCAGCTCGGTCCTCAAGGCCTTAGGCCACTCGGTCCCTGTGTGAAACAGTTTTCAGACCTTAGAAACATCATCAGTACACTAATGGCTTTCCTGAACTCAAACCAATTGCTTCATGCTGAAACCTGTTAATAACTCGAAAACTCGGTTCATCTTAAAGTCACACTTCCTTCCGTACGTCCCGTCAAAGAGAAAATGAACGAAATTTGGTTTTCGGAATGAACCCAATCCCAATTGCTGATCGATCAATGTACGTACAGGGCCGTACAGTTTCTACCGGTAACTGCTAAGAGTTAACTTGACATTATTTGGATAAAATGGTGCCATAATGCGTAATGTTCTGTTGCAACGAGCAACAGAACCTACGTTTAGACCTACGTTTCATCAGCCGGTAACTCAATACATAATGTATTCATAAATACGCGATCATGGCGCCTACTCGTAGTATTCATCACGCAAATAAAGTTTGCAAAAGGAACTACACAGCATCAGGAAACTATATAAATGTTGAAATTCCAATCGTAATCGGCCCCTTTAAGCATAAAAGTGGGGTGCTCGTAACATGACAAAATGCTGGCTAATTTGAATGGACTAAGTAGAGTAAGGGCAAACAACGAAGGAGACGGTAACAATAACCCAAGAAGAAACAAAACCCGAACGTCTAAAGAAACTTAATTCAAAAGTGCTAGGCCTACTACTGCTACCATGGACCAACTCATCCACCTGCAGCTCAACCACAATTACCCAGCTCACCGCGCCCGTGGTCCTACCCTGAACGACCCAGCGCGCCAGGCTTGAGGTGCTGGTGCATGCTGATGTAATTGAATCTCGAGATTCGATAAGAAAATTAAAAAAAATGCAAGTTTGGGTGTACCGCATTTCGGAATTCGCCGACAAGTTTCATACCAAGTTTGACCTGGAGTGTCCCAGAGACGAACCTCTTCACGAGCACCATGAGGTGGCGCCATTTCAACCCGATTTCATTAGTGTAGCAAACTTTCGGGAAAGTGGACGATCGTTGTTATCAATTTCTCAGGCTTGGGCTTGAAAATTATGTTTCTAACTTTTTAATGCTTTAAATAACAACTCATTTAAAATGGCTATAAAATATATTTATTCTTGTAGGCCATATCTCGAATTTCCACGAAGCTAGGCCACGGGTAATTTCGAATATAAATCTGGACCGATCGCAGATTAAATGATTATAAATCATGAATTTAGGATTTGTGACTTCCAGGTTGAGGTATTTCTTTCAAAAGAAAATAACCTCCAACTTGTGGGCTTATTTCGCATAGAGACGGGCGGGTTTCATTCTGACGTCAGCGCGGAGTTTGAGCACTGCATGAATTGGGGGTATTTTGAGGGCAAGGGCGGATAAAAAAAATTTCACGGCTAACCATTATTGTTGTTGTAAGTCAGTCGTCTATTGTTAGCTTCCCCACTCTGATATTCGATACTTGTTGGCCCGTTAAAATTTAAAGTTGTGAAAAAGTGAAAACGTGCAGAGCGAAAAAAACCGAAACAACCATTGAGTCACAAGGCTGCTCCGGTACTAGATGACTTGACCTTGTCCAAAGAAGTATGGAGATTATTTTTTTTTGTTTTCCATCGGTATATATACAAGTACTTGATGACCCGTCTTTTAGAATATTTAGACAAATTTCCATGTCTCCATGTAAAATAATTTTTCTGAGACAGGGTTTAGGAGAATACGGTCTTGACATCGCAGAAAATTGTATCCGGAAACTATCTCTCAAAAGTCAGTAAAGCTGACAATGTAACCCGGTTTGTATACCATAGAAAAAGGGAAGGGATATACTGACCCGAATCGTGCCTGTTTCTGACAAGCCTTTGTTTCCTCCACCCTCCAGGACGATGGCATCAAAGGGGAAGACGCAACCTCCCAATTCATCTTTTTGTTCCTCCGACAGAATCAGTGAGTAGCCATCTTTGGATGAAGCAGGAGAGACCGCTGAATCACTCGCACGTGATGCCCCGTCGTCCCTCGTGCTGCTGCCTTCACCGCTCTCATTGCCAGGCTGTTGGGACAGCTCCTTGTATGCCTTTGAACTTGAGCTCATATCTCAGTCCGTGGAAGTTGCTGAGTAGGTACCGGAGTATTATTTTACTGTGGAGCTTAATTTTCAAGCGCCAAGCATGCAGACTGAACTAGAGAGTAATAACCCACCGGCTTGGATACATGCATGCACGCTACGTAGGCTTGAATTACGAGGCTGACTCTTAAGCCGCTCTTTTCACACTCAAGCGTCAATCCAACAATCAAAGGTCACAGTGGGGTATGGTGGCCCTGAAAGGACATCCCCCTCAATATGGCAACACGCACAACCTGCTCTATCGTAAGGTATTAGTATTTTAATTTATTATATTAAAATGTGCAAACATACAATTAGCAGCCTATATGTAATTCTTACATCGTCTATCGTTTGGACAAACGAAATAAACTCTGGAATATTTCCCAAATAATTATATTTTAACCTTGTTCATCATTTAAAACACTTAAAAAAGAATCCAACACTTTAAATTTTGCATGGGCATCGCAGAGAACCATTGTTCTCTTAACAGTGATAAATCAGAACTAATTCTGTTGGGTTCAAAGTTACAGCTTGCAAAAATCAATATCAATAGTATTAACATAAACACTTCTACCGTGTATGTGTCAGATACCTGCAGAAACCTCGGGGTCACCTTTGGCTCATTAATGTCAATGTCCCATCATGTTTCCAATAGGCCTACATGTATTTGTAAGTCCGTTAGATTTCATCTCCGTAATCTGGGTGTGATTCGGAAGTACCTAACCCACTCAGCCATCGAGAAGCTTGTCCATGCCTTGATTTCATCTCGTTTGGACTTTTGCAACACTTTGCTCTATCGGCTACTCCGCAATCAACTTGATCGTCTTCGGAGACTCCAGACTTCTGCTGCTCGCATTGTGACGCGAGCTCCTTTCCAAGCTCACATTCCTCCCATTCTGCTTTCTTTGCACTGACTCCCTGTGGCTGAACAAGCTGTGACTGCTGGTTTACCAGCGTCAGTGGTGCTGCTCCTCAATACAACATTGATTTGTTACCTCCGTATAATTCACCAAGGCGCCTAAGACCATCTGATGATTTCCTGCTTGTCATCCCACATACTCATAACTCATAGGGGGATCGCTCTTTCGCTCATGCTGGCCCTTTTCTTTGGAATAAACCCCCTCTTCATATTCGACATTTATCATTGTTTTTTCATGTTCTGTATCTATATTTGTTAAGACATTTTCAGTAACTGTCGTATTGCTTTTGATGCATTCTTGTACACGCGTATTATTTTTTGTTTTGTAAAAGTGTTTTGCGCCTCGAGCGTCACTTGCGACGGATTTGGCGAGTATCAGAATTCTTCTTATTATTATTATCATTATAATTATTATTGTATTTCTCGAGTGAACGTGTGACGCCCAGCATGGAGTTGCAAAAAGGGGGGGCAAATGTGACGCATAAGCTACACCCTACAGGCTATTTTACCTAATACACCCCTCCCCGAAAACTGAAAGAAATTCCCACTGGATTCCTACAGCATAAAGGAAAACAAAAAAAGTGGGGGGGGCCTTTGCCACATGTCGCGCATCGCCCGGAATGTTGTCGCTTTGTTTATTTGCATTTTTGGTTTCATTCCATTTGTCAAAATACCACGTCAACTACTGCGATCCCGTATTGTACACATGTCAAATACTTATACAACTGAAGGTCAGACTCCAAATGCCGAAGGAGCATTTTCTTGAAAGCGCCAAACCTAAGTTACCTCCGCTCTCCGTGGGATATTTCTTTTATGAATGAAAAAATTGACCTTCTGTTTCGGAGAAAAATTCCACTTCGCTCCCGTGCGCGCAAAACCTTGACATGTCTCTGCGTGCTTATGTCTTCAGCGTTCCCGATGTAGAAAGTCGCGTGCACGTGAAATGAAACGCTCTCTTATTTTATTACAACACTTCGGACCATGTTAGCTCAGACTGAATTCTGTGACTTTTTATAAAGGTACTGTCTTGAACATTTGCATTATAGTGTTGGTAGGCTTTATCCTCGGCCCAGAGAAAGTGACATCTACGTTTTTCTTGAGGCACGCTCACTCGTCGGAGATTAGATTAATTAAGTTTCAAAGCAATGAGCTTGGACAGTGAAGAGGGTTTTGAAAAGAGTGTTCGAAAGAAGCAGAGCAAATGACAAATGTGAACAAAGATAAACACACAAAAGAAAGCTTAGCGAAAACAACGAAAAGCTTGTTAATTTCAGGCCCGGGCTGTCAAGATCCCTCTCAATCTACCATGATGTAAACACTGCAAACTTAATCATCTAACGTTTTAGCAATGAGTTCACAGAATATCCACTAGGAATTTAAAACGGCAACTATTCTTTACGAATCGGTTCTGAATTTCTATCAATGACAAGTACCTACATGTCACTGAGTAACAAGCCTCCACCATAGTAAACTTGTTTCAAATGGCTCCAAGCGTGATGATAAACATTAAATGTAAACACGTGACAAGTCACCTTGTGCATTTTTATGTTGTTTGTATGGGATGAAGGGAAGTATCTTCTAGTGGGTGTCGGTACTCAATTAGCAGAACTTCTCGGGAAGGATTTAACGACGGATCCAACCGCCACCCCCCACATACACCCACAAATACATGTTTTACATACAAAGTGTGGATATTCCTTTGTTCTCCTGTGGTTAAGGAAACTTGAGGAAAATGCTCCTTCTTCTCCAACTAAGATAACTCCTTCGAGCTCGATTTTTGATGAAGATTTCCTGGACTGTTCCTCTTCATTTTGCCACAGATAACCCTGACTCCAAAACACCTCTGAAACTGTTTTTTTAGAGAGGGGAGAACATTGTGCAGGTGTGCAAGTCCACACAACGCCATCGCACCCTTCACTATGGAGTTCTTTTGTGGAGAGGTCCACAGTATGCACGCCACGCTACAGCGACCCTCACACACTGCATCGCCTCCCATTAAGAAATTTAGCCTACTGCGAATACATACTGCAGAGCCTGAGGTAACACAATAAATGTTATTGCACTTTGCATTGGTTTTATAACTGGCTGATAGGGTCATGTGTCTAATAAACCTCACCCATCTCGTTCCCTAACATTAACAGCACCGAGGCCCCATACGCAGAATCAGTCTTTCAGGAATAAGCGGCATTGTAGTATGCGTGAGCATAATGCACAGTGTCAAGTTTCGGAGACTGCCAGTCAGAGAAAACAGACCCCGTTCATGTTATGCGTTTTTTGTGCACCAAAAACTATTTCGCCGTCGAATGCCTTTAGGGAAAGCGAGTTCATTGAAGTTGGCAAAAAAGGGGATTTCTGCTGAATCAGGAAGCCTCGAAGCGGATCCAACACAGTACGACAAGTAAAGGTCCAGGGACGCATTCACGTATCCCCTGGCACGTGGAGTTGATCACGAACAAGGTACCAGCAGAACTGTAGGCTTGTACGGTCAAAACGAGGCTGTTGGTCGGGTTACACCCGTGTGGCATGTTGGGTATTTACGCAAGACCCCAGGGTGTGCAAGGAGTCGTGATCTGCGGCTTTGTTCGTAATTTAATAAAACAGGTGTAAGTATACCAACTAAAACGAACTTGACAGAGCATGCGTGGCAGCATAGTGAACTGAAGCAAATGTAAACTTTCCACAGAGAAAGAATGGTTTATTACTTCACTTGCAGGTACCACATCTATAGGGTATACTGTAAATATCCTTAGACATAAAGTCGTTCATTTAATGTTAAAAAGCAGACAAGTCTGATACGGTGGCTGCGCAAACACAGTGATCGGCTCGAGACCACAGAGTTCATAAGGTGACGAACGACAGGGAATTATCATGGTAAAGATGAAATGAATGGCTTTGTCACCAAACAATCAAGGGGGCAGTAAATTGATGAATGGGGCCATCGTCAAGGCTCGCAACCAGACAATGCAGGCCACACAATCGGTATTCTAAACGTTCTCCACTGAGGTAAAAGGCAGCATTGGAATCTTACCATACCTCGTGTTGTGTTGTACATAGGTTTTCATTACTTTGATTTTTTTTTTAGGTCAGAACGCCGGTTCGTACTGCAGGCAAATGCAAAAACGAAGCGAATTTCCTCAGGTACGAAACAAATTGCTGCGGAATTCGCTTGAGTCGAAATGCGAATATTCTGACACAAATACACATTCGCGCTCACTTTCGCGCGATATACATGTATGAACCGGCCTTGACGTCTTAACCCTCACAGTCCCAAATCCTCCAATTTCAATGTGATTTTATGCATACACCCTTGGCGGTTAGGGTAAAGGCCAACGTGTTAACCCAGGCACTGATGAGAGTATCTAATATTTTTTCAGTAGGTCTATAAATCATCCCATATTTTTCTGATAGGCTCATGAAATGCTTACAAAGAATACCACGGCAGAGCGCAATCGTTTGTGCTACAAGTGATTGTATGGAGTCCGGTCGATTGTCCGCTCAGTCCAATAGAATCTAGGGGTTCATTTTGTGTGAAGATGAAATGAGGTCAGTAAATCCTGAAGCCTTGCATGATATTAGAGCAATGAACGCCAAATAATCGCCACTGCACTGCATGTGACGAGCCATGGAGGTCGTGACAATAGCACCTCCGTCTTTATTTGGTGAAGGATGCCTCAAGCAAAAGCACATCCGACGTCACAACGGCGCGAACAAAACGTATTCAGCTATAGACTGGCGTTTACCCGGGTCCACGACCGAGACGATTTTCCTGGATAGTGCTGGGTTAAACCAGTTTGTTTGGTTTTTCTTTCTTTTTTTCATGCAACCCAAACAAAATAACTAAGGAGGCACTGGAACTTGGTTTACAGCAAAAGAAAGTTGTAAAAAGTTGAAGTCCAGAGAAACATTTTCAAACCACTGTTATACTTGTCAGAAGAAGCTTTTTTTACGATGACATGCGTTCCTTGTAACGTTTTAGCTACATTTAAAGTCAAATCACACACTGCACCAATAATACGGAAAGGATTTGGGTTGCTATTAATTCGTAATCATCTATCCACTGGACGTGATTTTATAAAAAATGAAGCAAACAAGTTGAAAATGATCAATTGATATGTGCAAGCAACGATCTTTGAGGGTATTACCAAATATGACAATACAGCAAACAAACTGAAATTGATCAAATGATATTTGCAAGCAACGATCCTTTGGGGTATAATTAAATAAGACAATGAGGCAAACAAACTGAAATTGATAAATTGATATTTGCAAGCAACGATCCTTTGGGGTATAATTAAATAAGACAATGAGGCAAACAAACTGAAATTGATCAATTGACATTTGCAAGCAACAATCCTTTGGGGTATAATTAAACATGACAATGAGGCAAATAAATTTAAATGGAATTACGATACCGTCAAGCATGACAAAAGCCTACAGCCTTTGTGCAACTTGGTTGGTAATATGAAAACAAAGTAAAAACAGAAAAACACAAGTATTACATTTGACACCTTGATAAAAACTAGTGCAAATTGGTTGTAACACAATATGAGATATCTAATAATACATGCACTTCCAGCAATCATGCACATTGGCAATGGCTACAGATGGTGACGGGACCTATGTCTAAATATACATCATTGTTTGTTTAATTGTATCATAAAGTCCTTAGACTAGAGTTGTTTACCGTACTGTGCTCAATGTATTCATGCCAC